>NW_010132197.1:0-759 GCF_000699245.1 Pterocles gutturalis
GGGGGGGGGACAGATGAGGGGGCACAGAGGGGCAGGGAGCAGGGACAAGGCGGGGCACATAGGCACCCCGATGGTGATACCCTGTGCCAGAGTGGGTCCGTGTGCCCCATGGCAAGGCCACTGGCCACGCTCAGCAGTGAGCCCAGTGCCACCATGGTGGTGACAATGGAGCCTTGCTCTCACACCCCTGCAGCCACATAGAAGCATCTTTAATACCACAGGGACAATGCCAGCACAGGGACAATGCCAGCACAGGGACAACACTAGTCCAGGACCAAGGGACCTGGAGATGGCTGACATCTCCCTGATTGCAGGCTGGGCTGGAAGATGCCTTTGGGACACCCAGGAGCACCAGAGGCGTGGGACAGTTCTGCCTGGGGACATCACCAGGTGCTGGGCACTGTGATCCCCCTGCCCCGCAGTACCTGCCCCATGGCCCAGGAGACCCTGATGGCCCCACACAGGGCAGAGGGGCTCCATGGGGAGGGGGCAGATCCTGCACTGGGCACTGCTGGGGGGGTTGCAGACCGGTGAGCAGTGGGGTGGTAAAAATGGTGACAAGTAATTGGTGTCCTGGCCAGTCCTTTCATGCCGACGCCGTTTTATGGGTGAGGAAATTGGTTGTGAGTCAGGAACACAGGAGACAAATTTAGGAAGTGCTCTCTGAATGTGCTGGGGTCAGGCGCCGAGGCCGAGCGCTTGAAACCTGGGTGGCCTCGGCGTTCTCCCCGCATCCCCCCCCCCACCCCCAGGCTCCTC
>NW_010132198.1:0-822 GCF_000699245.1 Pterocles gutturalis
AAGTCTATCACTAGATTCTAATAGAACACCAGACATCATGGTAAATACTAACAGATATTAACGGATTCTTTCCCTTAAATAAGTCTTAACAGATTCTAATTATCTGTAACAGTAGCTGCTATAAAAACTACTAATGCTGAAACCAACTCTGTTAGTGGATTCCAATAACCTTTACCAAGAACTCTATTGTTAGCTGCTGGAGATACTAAGAGTTGCTCATCAATAATTGCAGTATTGGCATCTCTCAAGCTCTAACAGAGAATGGTTTTACTAGCTATGATGTTGCTAATGATAGCTAATGAAGGAATCCCGTTCTGTTGTTGCACTGTTACTGATTCTAGAGCTGAGCTGTGGAGGTTAGACGATAATAATCACTAACAGACGGTTCTGTCTGTACCCTGACCTGTTCAGGTGCCTCACCGCACTCCCTAACTGCACCAACACCATCAGCAGATGGGAATAACCACGGACCTCATACCACGAAGTAGTTCAAATGAAGGATAACATCACAGGACCTGCCTGACTCCTTTGGCTCCCTTTAACTACACTGAGACTGCTTCAAACCCCTGAACCCCACACGCCCCCTTATTTAAGCCCAGTACATGCTCTTTAACGCATTATTCTCCTTTCATCCCCATGTCCTCAGTTCACGCCTGGGTCCTCATTTGACTCCATGTCCTAATTTGGCCAAATTTGATGCTACAGTGAAATCTTCCGGGGGGGGGGGGGAACGGGGGGGGGGGATCACTTAAGCTCAGTTGACCTCTGTGTCCTCATTTGACCCCGCGGAGACGTTTTTCGGGCTCAAATGACCTGAAGTAA
>NW_010132199.1:0-233 GCF_000699245.1 Pterocles gutturalis
AAAAAAATTAAAAAAAATCTATAAAATCTATTTTTAAAAAAATCTATTAAAAAAAAAATCCCATCCTATATAAATGAAGTCAGTGAGCATCCATGGGATACCCACCGCAGCTGGGTTTGGGCTGGATGGGGCAGAAAATGCCACGACGTGGGCAGCGAACGTGCTGCCGTCTGTCCCCGGGTACCGCCTGGCTGCAGGGCGATGCTGGAGCCTGGGGGTGGTAGAAATAAATA
>NW_010132200.1:0-9038 GCF_000699245.1 Pterocles gutturalis
GGGGATGGGCCCGAGGGCTTCTCCTCAGGAAAGGCCCCAGCTGCCCCCGGGGATGGGCCCGAGGGCTTCTCCTCAGGAAAGGCCCCAGCTGCCCCCGGGGATGGGCCCGAGGGCTTCTCCTCAGGGAGGGCCCCGGCTGCCCCGAGGGCCGCTGCAGCACCCACCTCTGGCCCTGTGGAGCCCAGGCCGGGGTGGGTGTGTGCCCCCGGCCCTGAGGGGACCAGGCGCCACCGACAGCCCCTGCAGCACTCCCCCAGGCAAAGGCACCGGCCCTGTTCCCCTCCTCCAGCTGTGGTGACCAGTGCTTCCAGTAAAGACAGTTCAGTGCGTCCAGCCTGAAGTAAAAGCAAACCACCACCTATCAAGACCCAATAGTAAGTGATGATTAAACACAGCCTGTGCAGCAGGCACTTCAAAAGCACACGAAAGACCCAGTTCCTGCCCTGAGGGGGTTACAGTCTAAGTCAGACAAAAACGCGCCCCCAGATAGGAGCAAGGCCAGCTTCTGCCACACACCTCACCTGCACCAGAGATATGAAGTGACCGCAAACTACACTCACAGATCACACTGGGACCACAGCAGCAATGTTCTCCTCATCCCAGCCTTGCCCATGTCCCATCCGAGGTCAGACACCAAGCTCCAGTGCGCGGGGGGGGCTCACGCCTGAGCTGCCGCTGCCACGTGTGGGGACTTCTCAGGGAAAGCGTCATTTACCTTCCAGCCGTCAGATTTGGGCACAAACAGCGCACACAGAAGGTCAGCAGCACTGCACCCAGCTGCCATTGCAGGCTGGCTGCAAACCCTGTTGCTGCGGTGTGTGTTCAGCTAGCACACGGACGGTTACCTTTGAACTTCAAGAACTAAGAGGCCTCTTGGTTTGTTTTTTTTTCTTAATTGGAAGCTTAAATTTCTGAGAAGGCACCCACCACTGCAAGGAAATGAACCAAGCTGCCAAGTCAGAGCGAGCCGGGCCTGTCTGCCCCTGGAACAGCATTTTGGTACCGGTGAGAACACGACTGGTTCCTCCATCCTTGCGACACGGCTGTTCAGCTCCAGGCTCACCCCAGTTTTAAATGCCGGTGCTTACTTCAGTTACACGTCACGCTGCAAGTCCTCCAGGCTCTACACAAAGGAGGATTTGAGACCAACACACTGACTTCAAGACATTAAATTTTATTTACTTTGCTAGCTTGGAAAGTTTTAATGAGAACTTGCATTTATTGGTCTAATTTTCTTGTACTTAAATGTATCTATAGAGCGGTTTTGTATCAAAAGCAATTCACAGGTGACATACAAAGTGCATACGAGTATCTCACGTGCATAAAACAGCACCAGGTTGTGTTGTGGGACCTGAGAGCTCCCTCAATTCAAAGGGCAATCTGTCTCCAGGGGCACACCCTCAACTTCTAATTAGACCACAGCTCAGCAGAGCATTTTAACATCTCTTTAAATCCATCCCTACTTAGTAAAGGAATGAATAGAAAGGAATGGATGGCCGAATAATAGCCTAGCAGAGGGAAAACAGGGCTGACTGAGTACATGGTAACAGAGCAGCATTCTTTTGTGAACAGGTAGATGTTTCATACAAGATAGCCCATCCTTAATTAAAGAATAACAGCGATATAAAGACCTATTATAGCGGTGCTTAGGTATTTTAAGTAATAGGAAGAATTCTGAAGGCTAAAAGGGTGTTGTAGTGACTGAGGCTTTCATTTTCATTTGTTCCATAGCACACACTTTATGAAGTTGTCAGGAGTGCCTGTTACTATTTCCATAGCCATCATGTCCTGGCACACTTGCTATTTCACTGCCACTGCTTTGCAAATAGTCTTGCAACACTACAAACAGAAAACCTAATAAACAGAGACGATAATAATTTCATCAGGGCTATCTGTTTTGATAAACGAGAAATCAAATCAGCACTTTTTTTTTGTCTTGGTTCAGACTCAGCTGTATCCAGATTGCTTCAGTCCTGGTTGAATTTAAACAGAGAACTAAATCTGAGCTTGTTTTGAGCTACCTGAAAATGGTTATGCTGCACCCTATAGCAGCTCTGAGCCCAGTTACGTTTCCCTTTTGTCACCATTTCCTACCCTTAGGATTTGCAGCACCACAGCCATCTGAGGCAATACAACAAGCTTCTGCCCCTACGAGCTGGTGTTACAACAGCCCTGCCGTCTCCTCCTGCCCTGGCTCCTGGTTACACAGCACGCTGCCCTCCCTCAATCCTGGCAGGAACTTGCACCCAGGGATGTGCAAGAGGGGAGGCAGGAGAAATTCCTTGGTAGCAATGAGCTGCTGTCTGCTCACCTGGTGCCTTGTGGCCCCGCACCTTGTGTGAGCTGCAGAAGGGGTTTGTTGGTGATCCCACTGCTACGGGGTTTTTTCCACACTTCTGCACTGCCCTGCGGTTGGCACAAGCATTTATGCAGCCATGTGGTGGTTTGGATGGCCTGAAAGGTAACCAATTTTGCTTCTTTATTTCTGAGTCAGTTTTCAGCCAGACCAGTCCGCAGTCCAGTTTACTCTGCAGCTGCACAACAGCATGTTTAGCAATGAGGATGGGACAACCTGGGCATGGGACTATTTTTTCAGGGGCAATGCCAACTTATATCCATTTGAAGTTTGTCACACTACAATCTCAGCTAGCCATCCCCTTAATTTTTCATGTTGTCTTACTGTTTAAGAGATAGTACTTGGAAAGTTTCACTCATTTTTTACATAAATCATTTCCCCACTTAATTCAGTCCTCTAAGGCTCCTATTAGGTAAGCAGTCATTTACTTAAAGACAGAAAAATAACCTCATCACCCAGAATTTTTTTAAAAAGTTAATGGTGCAAGTCCAAGTGAAAGCCAGGGCGGTCTCCAGTGCGCGTAGTGCTCCTGGTAACCAAAGCAGCGCAGCAGATGGAGCGTTCTCTAACTTCACTCCCAGCACGGAACTTGACGTGCAGGAGCCAAGACAGACATTTGTGTCTGGTAATACCATCTGTGTCTGCAAAACCGCAGTACTTTCGCTGGAGTGCTTTTTGTTTGTAGGGAACATGTTAATGGTGGGTATCGCATACTGCAAACTCTTAGTATTATGAGAATGCTAAGAATGAAATGAAACAATCCCATTTCTGAGCAACAACAGTCATTAATAAAGCATATGAATATTGACAATGCGCATAAAAGAATGGGCAGCATGGAACAAGTGACGGCACTGACATTTAGCTCCACGATTGAACACAATCTCTTTAATAAGGGCTCATACCCTCTGGGTACTCACAGCAACAGCTGGGACTAGTGTCTGTTCAGGAAAGGGTCATTCTGAATTTCCGAAGATGGAGAAAGCTAATCTCTTGAGGAGTTCATACTTAAATTGGACAAGCTCACGGAAGAGAGATTTCTTGAGGGTCACTAAGCACACAGGAACCACTTCTACCTCTGGATAGCCCCAGTCTGAACTGCGGACAATGGAAGTTCAGAAGACTTTTAAGGGGTGGCATTACAGTTCTTACACTCCTCCCAGGGCATCTGTGACAGCAGCCAACAGCAGCCAGGTTACTGAGCGCCACAGATCTTTGTCCTGATCCAGTACAACATCTCCTGTGCTCCTAGACTATCAATGTTTGTTATTGCTTTTAGCTTTGTTGCTTCTTCAGATTGATGAGGGGTTTGTGCCAACAATGCTGTACATCTGCTTCCTCTAGTCTATGTTAGATGATGCTCACTAGCAACATCCCCACCCTCATCGCTCCAGCTACATCACCCTTGTCTTTAACTCTCACGCATGGTAACTCCTTTTCCCCACATCAAACTCCATTGTCACATTTCAAGTGCTTACAGTCTTTCACTGTTTAGCTTCCCTCTACCTATCACATCTGCTAGTTATCAAGCTGTCAACCTCCACCTTCATGTTGCCAGCGACAGCAACCTCAGTGGCTCCGTGTCTGCTTCTTCACCAGGCATCTCCTTCCTTTCTACCAGGCCATCCCCCACACATGGGAAAGCTTCATGTCAAAATCTGTTGAATTGCTACTTCTCTAAAATCCCTCTTTGAAACCTACCATCTGGCATTTCATGATGCAAGTAGCGAACTGCAAGAATATACTCTGCTTTTTCCGCTAAATTCTGTTAGTCATGTTGCTACCTTATCCTTTAAACCATCTCTGCCTTGATTTGTTTACTTGCTGCATTTTTTTCAGCCTCTGGAGCATGCCTGCTCTAGGAAAGGGACTGCTTTCTTTACTTCTTACCTTGTACAATTCATAAATCCTGAATCTCTCAATCATGATTCAGTTTCTTAGCTCTAGCATATTATAAATAACGTTGTTTAGTAGACTAACCACTTGGGAAGCAAGTTGCCTGGGTTCTATTTTCTGCCCTGCCACTGGCTTATTGTGTGACCTCAGGCAAGTCACTTAGGACGTTTCCAAATGCATATGTGAAATCTGGCACTCCTGTCCATAGCTAGTCACCCTTACGAGCAGCTTACTTTTTTCAGAAGCACAAAATATCTTTAGCTTCCACTGAAATTAATGGTGTTGAGCATATCATAGGACCAGGCTTCCCCACGATGCCTGCCACAGAGGTTCTTCTGTTATGGAGACTTTTACCTTCCCAAGTGTTTATTTTTACAGAATGAGAGTAAATGCTGCGTAACACTTTCTGACTGCACACTCCTTCGTATAAGTTAGTACCATCTATTTTAGACATTATGGTTTGGAAACAGTTCTGAACGATTTGCAAAACGCTAGAGGTCGGTTCAACAGCAGAGCCTGGGATGCTGCCAGCATTATATCTAGCTGATAGAAAATGCCTCCAAACCAGAAACAGCAGTGAAGGGCTCCCAGGATTATATGGTGTTCATCAGCCACACAGGTCAACAGCTATTATATCATTAACAGTAACACCTATCTCAGTTGTACTAATTCCTATGAAACCTACAGTGCACATTTCCAGGCCCCCAAAGTAGCTTATTTTTTCAATCATCATCTAAAAACAGTTTAAAGGAAGACATTCAAACAGAAGAAACAGTGAGGTGAGGTATACCATCACAACTTGTCCAAAAACTAGAGTTGAGATAAGCAGAACCAAGACAAAACGCTCTTGGGTTTACTCAACCTGCCCCAAGTGGGTCCTCTGAAACAAGAAACATACCCTATACAATCAGCCCAATATTTTATTTTGCTGTTGAAAAAGTCAACAGAAAAGTAAACTGGCATGAAGGGCAGTGACAGAGTTTTTGGGGAGACACACACCTACTAAAAAATAGACTTGAAGTTCATTTCACAAAACACCTCTCAGCTAATAACTTTTAATCCATTAGTAGTTTAGAACCTGGGTAAGATCTGAACCCAGCCTGCAGAGGGACTTTGACTACATTGTGTGAACTGTTTCACATATCTGTAGCCTGTGAAGTGATTTCTTTGGGTAGCAGTTTTGGAGAATTTACTATTTAAGGTCAGTCTGACATTCTCAGAACAGAGTTGCTCAAAACTGAAAAATGTACTTTTCAAAGTGATTTGATTAAAGCTTGTATTCAGCAAATTGTAGATTATTTCTGAGTTAAAATATTTAGAACAAAATGTGTTGAGCACTTTTAAAATTAATATTTAGAATAAAACCCAGAATATTCCTCTCTTAAAGATTCCAACCACAGGCTTCAAGAACATGAAGTATCCATGAAGTTCTCAAATACAAAACTGTTCTCCTTAAAGGCTGGTACAGTCCATCAGTAGGTACTACACAGCTCAAGCAGGTCAGCCACACCAACCCTCTGTCCTACTCACTGAAAAATAAATAAATCTTTCTTCCTCTTCTACGAGCTTTGGAGTTCAAAAGGAATTAATCAAGGAGGTCAAGAGTAGAACTTTTAAAATACTTAAACAAACTTACTTTTTCACTTTGGGATATTTCATCTCTGAAATAGCATTGGTAGCATCCGTCTGTCTCTCCTTCAAATGCTGTGGCCACATATTATCCACCCAGTCGACTAGGTCCACCTGAAAGCCCCACCAAAATCAACCGTGAGTTACTGAATACATGGAGGGATATACTCCTGTTGGCTAAAACTCTAACAATGACAGCAACAGACCAGCAGGTGCTCACAGATGACCAGAACCTTGCTGTTCAGCAAAAGTCCTACAGACCCAACTTGTTAAGGTGCAAAACGTCATCACCACAACTCAGCCCTCTGCACCCCAGAGCAAGGAGAGCTTTGCAGTCAATTTAACTGGGTGCAAATTCTGACCCGTGGGCACCTGTGAGCACCTTCTCTTGCAGCATCACCTGCTGCCTGTATTCAGATGCATTTTTGTAGCCAGTAGCCTAGAAATTGCATTTATGAACGTTAAAATACAAACATAAAAGAAATTATACTATTCCAATACCTTCCATTTCAAGGAACATTAACACCATTGTTCTGGGAAACTCTGATCGGAGTAATTACATCATTGCCTACTGTGCACTTCCTTCATTGTTCTACTTGGGTATAAACTCACCAAAGTTCTTGTCCAAAAGCCAAACTTTTAGGAAGTGTGGGCAGGAGAAAACAGTGAAAGCTGAGCAATTGGAAACATACTGCCAGCAAGGTGAGGAGGAGATGGAAACTGAAGATTGTTCAGGGACATTGAAACACAGCTCCTGCACTGGGTGCCAGAGCACGAACTGCGATCTGTCCATCGCGGCCACGGCAAGGACAAGCCTGTGACTCATTCTTTGGTCTGTTTGATGATGGAGTCTGTGCTAGATATCCAGAACACTCCCATCTGGTTATGCAAGCAGATCACATGTGGCAGGTTTCAAAACAGGGGAAAACACCAGTCAACTCAGGAAGCCCAACAAAGCAAGCTGTAGTGCTGTGCTTGGCCACAGTGTGGCTGTACATCCTGACCCAGCTCAAAAAATTGAGATGTGTGAATGAACCTCCATTTTACGGGTCAATAAGGACTGCAAGACCTATCCCAGGCATTGGTGACAACGCTGTCCTCTGACTGTGTGCAACAAGAATGGAGAAGTCCAATTCAGTCATGGTTAGCACCCCACTTAGCCTCCGCACTGCTAAATCTTTTTTAAGGGCCACTCAAGAATATTCATATCAGTCAACTCAACTGTTTGTATCCCCAGAGGTTTTTCATAATAGGGCAATTAGCACATTAAATTCTTGCAGATTGGGGCTGGCTCCTATCTATTTCTCCATCTGCACCAGGTACTGTTGATAACACACGGTACTTTGAGGAGAGACAAAAGGAGATACTGCAGCCAGGAGAAATAGGATCAATTCCATGAACATCACAATTGTATGTGAAAACAAAATTGATGGTTACTGCCCTAATTCTGAAATAATTCCCACATCCTGATATTGCAACCCCCAGTCTTTACATAACAGGGAACATGAATCAAGTATTTCTGCCTTACGTGGGCTCAAAGAGCTCTGCAGTATTCAAAGGAACCACTTAGACAAATACAGTATTTGACTAGTATCTGACTTTACATACTGGACTTCCTCTCAGCGCTCTCTCTTCTATTCCCAAGTACCTAATGGGAATGCAAATCTCTGTCCATGAGATCTAAATATTCCTGGGTTTAAAATGACTGTGCATTCAGGCCATATTAAACAGATACGAAGTATTCATTTACATGCAGTAACAGGTACCTAATTGCATTTTTCACTTCTGAGCACCCAGGAAATCTGCACAGATGTTTTAAAAGCTCACTGAGTATGATGTGCTTGGGAAAACTGGGATCAGCTGAACACCAGAAACTCCCCAGAGCACTTCCAAACTGCCCACTAGCGTCTGAATGGCAGCAAGAACCTGCACAAACTTCTAAATATGTGCTTAATATTCAATTTGTGATATGTGTGTAATAGAACACAAAAACGTACTCAATAATTACTTCTAAAAACCAGCAACTAGAGCTGATCTGTTTTTGACCTGTTCAGGTAGAAGCATGGTGTTTATATTCTCTGCATGGGCAAGGGACATCCCCAGTGTGTTCTACTTTGAGAAGTCCTTTTGTTCCTGATCAACCAGGACCAAAGCCCAAAGTCTCTGCCAAGTATCCTGAGAAGATATTCTGAAACTTCCAGTGCCATTTCCTCCATCGCTGCATATTACTGAGTTGATGCTCTAATCCTCACCCACACACGGCTACATTTTAGTGATAAATGAAATCATCTTTATAACAAGGTCATGGTTTCACTGCCGGTGACTCAA
The DNA here is from genome assembly GCF_000699245.1 of Pterocles gutturalis. Lineage (NCBI taxonomy): Eukaryota > Metazoa > Chordata > Aves > Pterocliformes > Pteroclidae > Pterocles > Pterocles gutturalis. Next base: position 8,207 of record NW_010132200.1, read on the forward strand.
CAAAATCACAAGAGCCCGTTACCTTTAAAAAATGTGTACAAATCTACCCCCTTCCTCTGACACTGCCAATTCTGATGTAGCAGTAATTATGTTGATTTAATTATGTATAAATTTCTACATTTAATACATGTGTTTTCAATTTTTTTTTGCTTTGGAGCCCCCTGAACATTTTTTAATTAATAGGAAGGTTCATATATAAGGAATTTAAGCTTCCTGATAATAGCTTTAAATTTCCTCCTCCTCAGAAGAAGAAAAACAATAGATAGGTATTTAATCTGGGATGGAATTTCCCCTAAATACCTTGAGAGGATTTGGGTATCCGCGCAAATTTCATGATTAAGAGCTCATCAGGTACCTAACTCCTGTAAATTAAGTCCCACTGTCAAGGAGACCAGCTTTCTACCTAGGTAAAAACGAGATCCTAACACTAAATGGGCAGCAGTTACAGGTGCTTCACATCACCTTGTTTAAACTCCATGGTTTATTTCTTAGAAAGCAACTAGTGACTGGGAAGAAGCTGAAAATAAACACCATCTCCCCAGGATCCCTTACCACATTGGGGCGCTTGACAATGTTTTCCAGCTTCGTGTGACTGAACTCCAGGCTGATGACGTTGTAGAGCTTTTCACGCTGGGCCTCTGGTGTTTCGTAGTATCTCACAAACTGAGACATGCTCATTTCAACACCTCTCTGTGTGTTCACATCCATCACGTCCACTATCCGTCGGCTTCCTGCGAACACATAAAAACACTCTCAAAACATTTACCTTTGCTTTATGTGTGTGTATATATATGTATTAAATTATATATTTTCTTTATATATATATATATAA
>NW_010132201.1:0-1985 GCF_000699245.1 Pterocles gutturalis
ACAGAGGTCCTCGGGGAGGGATAAGTCTGGGGGGGAGGAGGAGGGTCAGGAAGAGCTTCAACCAGCTAACTAACCCACTAACCAGCTAACTAACCCACTAACCACCCAACTAATCAATTAACCAACAAACCAACCAATTGACCAACCCACTAACCAACTAACCAACCACCCATCCAACCAAACTAACCAACCATCCAACCAAGTAACTAACCAACCCACTAACCAACCATCCATCCAACCCTTGCACCCAATGTAACCACCATGTAACCACCCAACCACCCAACCAGTTAACCAACCAACTAACCAACCCTTCCAACCAGTTAACCAACCATGCAACCAATCAACCATCCAGACAACTAACCGTCCAGACCACTAACCACCCATAAAACCAACCCTTCCAAGCCGTTAACCAACTAACCAACCCACTAACCAACCAAGCAATTAACCAAGCAACCACCCAACCAACCATCCAATGACCCAACCAACCATCGAACCAACCCTTCCAACTCATTAACTTCCCAACTAACCAACCCACGAACCAACTAACCACCCAACTAAGCATGCAATCAATTGACCAACCCACTAACCAACTAACCAGCCACCCAACCAACCCACTAACCAACCATCCAACTAGCCAACCACCCATCCAGCCAACCCTTCCACCCCATTAACCACTAACTAACCAACCATCCAACCACTCAACCACCCAGCCACCCACTAAACCAACCCACTTAACCAACTAACCACCCAATTAACCACCCAACCACCCAACTAACCCCCCGCCCAACCAACCAAGGATTGAACCAACCCTTCCACCCACTTAGCCACCCAACTAACCCACTAACCAACCCACTAACCAACCAACCACCCCTTCCAACCCATTAACCACCCAAGCAACCACCCAAGCAACCACCCAACCAATCATCCATCCAACCAAACAACCCTTGCACCAATCAACCAACCATCTAACCAACTAACTAAACAATCCACTAATCAACCAGCCATTGAACCAACCCACCACTTAACCATTCCAGCCACTTAACCATCCAACCAACCATCTGAACAATTAACCAACCACCCACCCAAGCAACCACCCAATCAACTAACCACCCACCCACCTGACCAACTAACCAACCATCCAACCAACCACCCAACTAACCCACCCAACCACCCAACCAACCAGCCAACCATCAACCCAACCCTTCCAACCCACCACCCAACTAACCACCCAACTAACCAACCAGCCAACCAACCAGCCAACCAACCAACCAACCATCCATCCATCCAACCAAACACCCAACCAATCAACCAACCATCAATCCAACCCTTCCAACCCGTTAACCAACTAACCACCCAACTAACCACCCAACCAACTAACCAACCAGCCACCAACCAACCACCCACCCAATCAACCAACCATCAATCCAACCCTTCCAACCCGTTAACCAACTAACCACCCAACTAACCAACCAACCAACCATCCAACCATCCAACCAACTAACTAACTAATTAAACAACCAACCACCCAACCCTTCCAACCCATTAACCAACTAATCACCCAACAATCCATCCAACCAACCACCCAACTAACCAACTAACCACCCACCCACCCAACTAACCAACTAACCACCCAACCAACCACCCAACCAACCAACTAACCCCCCAACCAACCACCCAACCAACCAATCAATCAATCACCCAACTATCCAACCAACCACCCAACTAACCAACCAACCACCCAACCAGCTAACCAACCATCAATCCAACCCTTCCAACCAACTAACCAACTAACCACCCAACCAACCACCCAACCAACCACCCAACCCTTCCAACCAACTAACCAACCACCCACCCCACTAACCCACCACCCAACTAACCAACCAACCACCCAACCACCCAACTAACCCACCCAACCACCCACCCAACCAGCCAACCATCAACCCAACCCTTCCAACCAACCACCCAACTAACCACCCAACTAACCA
>NW_010132202.1:0-312 GCF_000699245.1 Pterocles gutturalis
ATAATGATCCTACAGAGATTTTATTTTGAGAGAAAACGCTAAAAATCGCCATAATTCCCCCAAATTTGGGGTCCCACGGGGCTGGGGGTGATTGGGGTGGTTTTGGTGAAGCGAGTGTGCTGCCTTTTTGCGGTAAAAAGCGGGAATTAAGGGAGCGGGGAAGCCCTCCCGCCCTCGCCGGCCCCGCAGCAGCTGCTGGCTGCCTGTAACCCGAGCGGGCCCAAAATAGTCGGGTTTAACCTCGAAACGGCCGCCGGTAATAAAAAACTGACGGTTACGGCACCGGGGAACCCCAACCGCTGCCGCAAAGAG
>NW_010132203.1:0-7278 GCF_000699245.1 Pterocles gutturalis
ACTTAAGCTGGGCTCCCAAAGAGGCTGGGACCTCCTGTGTGCTGCCCTCCAGCCCCATCATGCCAGCCTGTGAACCTTTCCCAGGCTCTGGGCATTTGTTGCTGGCTTTTCTGTCACTGGAGTGGTAAGAGTGGGATGGATTAAGGCTCCACTCCCCCGTCAATATTAGTTTAAAGCCTTCCTCACCAGGTTGGCAAGCCTACGACCAAAGATTCTTTTCCCTCTCTTGGACAGATGGATCTCATCAGTCCCTGGTAGACCAGGCTTCTTGAAGCAAGCCTCATGGTCTAAGTAGCCAAACCCCTGGTTGTGGCACCACTCCTGCAACCATTTTTTGATGTGCCAGATTCTATCTATCTGCCCTTTCATACCCTTTCCCTTTGACTGGGAGGATTGAAGAGAAAATCACCTGTGCTCCAGAGCCCTTCAATCTTTCTTAATGCTCCTCAGGTTCCTCCCATCCGTATCACTGTTGCCCACATGAAACAACAGTAGAGGATAACAGTTGGTGGGGCACACGAGGTTTGGTAGCCTCTTAGTCACATCTCTAATATGAGCCCCTGGAAAGCAGCATATCTCTCTAGAGAGAGGGTCAGGTCGGCAAATGGGTGCCTCCATGCCTCTTAGAAGAGAATCTCCTATTACTGTCACCCGTCACTTTTTCTTAGTCAAGCTAGGAGCAGATGGGGATGCCTTGCTTGGCTCCAGTGGTTCTTGTGGTGCAATGGGTCCTTCCTCTTGCAGAGCAGTGAAGCGATTCTGCAAGAGCACTTTGGCCTTTGGAGGAAGCCTCTTTCTCCTGTTGGTCTTTGCCTTTGCAAGCTTCCACTCCTCTGCGTTACGGGCTTCCGCCCTGTCTGCGTTGGTGGCCACCCTTTCCTCTGAGTGTACTGTTGGGCTGGCTATTGGTTGTTTAGCCGTGGGTTGTGGTACCACAGGAGACTGCACCGGGAACCAGTTGCCTGTCTCCTTCTCGGCCTCCCTGATACTGTTTCAGAGCCTTTGCCTTTTGGAGATAGTTTAGTTATTTCAGGCACTGAAAGATGGGAAAAATCTGTGCCACCTTTGGGGAAGGATGTGTGGATCTCTTTCCTCACCACTGCTGTGTTCTGGTCATAGCAATAATAAGGTCGCAGAGGTGTGGTGTGCATGCCAAGTGTGTTCGCTTAAAAACACCCACAGGAGAGCGGCGTGCTTTCAGGGGTGTCTGGGTTTTGGTGCTAGCGGTTGAAGTAGGGAGCTGTCATTGGAGGCTGTTGTGTGTCAGGCGGGCAAAGGAGCAAGAAAGAGTAATGGTTTACGTTAGTCAAGGGAAATGCTTCGGGGTAACCTCAGTTGCCAGCTGTTGTGTGTCTAGATGGTCTTATCAAACACATTTCTACACAGGTGCACCAAGCAACCTTCCAAAATACTCTGGGCAAAGGTGATTTCTCCCACCTCCTTGATTTAGCATGAAATGAAATGTTTTGTACAGTTTATTTAAACAACTTTATTGTACTCCAGCCTGGGCCCTGTTGTGCACATCTGCAGTGAAGCTTTACACTAAGGAGTACCATGGCCTTGCGTGGGGTTTTTTAAAGCGCTGGTGAACACATTGTACTTTCAAGCCTGCGTGTATATATGTGCTGCAAAGTTACTCTGTATTGCTGATTTTCAGAGGTGCTTCCAACTAATTCCCTTTACATGACACTGTAGCCATCTCTATGAAAGGATGTAGCTGAATTCACCAAATCAAGTAAGGAAGTTTGAACCATTTTTGCCCAAGTATGTGAGACTCTGAACTGTTAACAGTTTTCCTCTCTTTTAGGGAAATAAGAAATATTTCAAACGCAGTGAGTTAGCTAAAAAAGAAGAGGAGGCCTACTTTCAGAGATGTGGCTACAAGGTATGGTAATTGTTCTTCCAGGAATTTGTATGTTTACTTTGAAGTGTACATTTTATTATCTGCAATATAAATGTTGTTAATGATAATTGTTGTTCTTTGTTCAATCTGTTAATGTTATACATTAGCCTGTAAATGAGAAGCCACCTGGAGAGGTATGAGTTTCCAAAACCATTTTCAATGCAGGAAAAGATATGCATGATATATAGCTACTTAAGTTTGTGTTATGGTTTGGCTTTTATTTATTTTATTTATTTTTTTGTGGAAAGCATGAAATGGCTTGGGATCAAAGCTTGTCTTCCTTTCTTTTCAAATTGTGCTGTTAGGCATGAACACTGGATCTGAGATAGCCACCTTCCCCCCCAACCCCGTTACCGAAAAAAAAAATGGATACATTTGGAAAATTTTATCCATTCAGATAATTTTCACGGTCTTGTCAAAATGTCCAAAAGAAATCAGTACAGTGTGGGCGCATATTAAAAAGATCTGCCAACTTTCATACTGTATATATTTGTATTTGGGTTTTGGCCATCAGCCATCCAGCATTGAAAGAGTGCAGCAACAGCATTTGTTTTCTTGCTGGCAAAGTATTAGAAAACAATTGGTAACCCAGGATGCATTTTGAAACAAATGAGTGATCTGGAAGGCTTTATCTGCCTTGTAATGGTGTCAGGGAAATAGTTTACTGAAATGGAAAGAATGTTGTTTTCTTTTACAAGCGTGTGCGTCTGCCTGCCTGCCTGATTGTACGTGTATGTGAGGGGGTTTGCGTTCCCTTGGGGAAGATAGAGGCTCGTAATCTTGTTTGCTGTTACTGGTCACAAATAGGGGCTTTGTTTTCAATTGAACTTTACCCAGTTAGTGACTTATTCTGAAACCTTGATCTGTTTGTAGAATATTTGAACATCAGTGCCAAAACAATTCTTGGAACATGCAGCATATAGTCATGAGAAGGTGTTCTGTGAATCCGGTTCTCTTCCACATGGGAATGACTGCGTGATGCTTTTTGAGCATTAGCTTGAATTCTTCAGAACCTCACATGACAGTTAAAATGGCATTATCTGTGCTGCTGCAGCACCAGTTCGGGTTTGAAATGTAACCCTGAAAACGGTTTTAAAATAAGTTGCTTTGTTAAATTTAGTACCTTTTTAGAGCCTCCCAGATTTCTGCATTTGATAACGAGATGTAGAATATAGACTGATTTCTTTTTAAATTCAGGTGCGGTTTTGCTTTGCTTAGCCTTAATAAACTGTAACAATTTGACTTGCTTGAAGAAAGCACTGAAACAAAGGTAACTGTGGTAAAGATATCGCTTGTAACTTGGAGTCCACCTGACAGAATGGATCAAATCTTTTCCCCCAGTGATGCTGTCTCTTTATGATTTCAAGAGTGTTTGTAAGTTAAAATTTGTACATATCCTTCTGCCGTGGGAGTATATTTCTTTATGTTTACACAGTTCTTCCGTATTTTCTGTCCCCTGTCAATTCCCCCTTTCTTGCATTGATGGAAGTTTTAATTTTTCCCTTCCCTTTATGTGTTAAGCATTGCTTTGATTGTCCTTCCCTTGCTTGTTCCAAACAGCTGTGGTTGTAGGATTGATTTCTGTGTCTGCTAGTATAGCACTGAATGTAGATGTGTGGCTGAATCTTGTAGCTCGAGCCACAGGGGTGGATCTTCACAGCCACAGGGAGTCATACTGACACCTGAGTGCAAGACTGGCACATGGGCCTGAAGAATAGAAAAGCTTTTTTAAAAAAATCTATCTGATACATTCATCAAACCAATCAACCCGAATACAGACTGAAAATGACAATGTGCTGCCCATGTGCAGAGAATGCTACAGGGTCCTGTAGGATTAAGTGGAGCATTTCCCTTTCAGCAAGTATAGAAAAGGAAGTAAATTCTAATAAGGAATCTAGAAAAAAGCAAGATGTGAGTACTGGAAATGTTTCCTTATTATAGGAATATTACCACCAGCAATCTGCTCATGCTGTCAGAAGTGTCAAATTTGAGCTTATAAAGGGAGCGGTAGTTACATGACTGCTGTCTCAAAGTTACTTTGATCAGCGAGATGTTTTGCATTATTAAAATATTGAGTAATGAAGAAGGAAAGCTCTGTTCAATTCAGGGACCTTTTAGATTAAGAGGAGTTGTTAATGAGATCCTATCCCTATGAGGAGTTGTAGGTTTTTGTAGGTTTTTTCAACCTGCAAGAAACTAGGGCAAGCTGGTGAGAAAGATCCATTACCTTAAACAAGCACCTCTCAAAACCCCTCAGAAACTATGGATCACTGCTAATTGTACTTGGCCCGCTAAAGCCATAGGTAATAAACATTTTACACTGCCACTGCCACCGAAAGAAGCAGCCCCACTGTCCCCCTGCCCTTGGCTTTTCATTTCTGCCCTTGAGCCCATGCATGTGCCACTGCCTGGTAAGCTGGATGAGGAGGTTCAGTTAAGTGGGCTGGGAAGGGTTCCTCTCTTTGTGCTTGCCAGATTATTTCCCCCATCTGGTGCGATGCAAATGCTTCTGTGTGGTTAAGGAGGACATGGCAGGAGCAGGAATCAACAGGCAGAGGGTGGATTTGCTATTTTTGGCACCAGTGCTGACATCTGCCTGCTGAAGTGATTGCCAGACTTTAGCAGTTGTCCTTTCTGTTTGCTATAGAGACTGCTTCCTGCAGCCTGCAGAAGTGTTAGCTAATTACTGATACTTTAAAAAGCTTTTGTTATTCTGTGATATTTAATCATAGACAGTAAAAACTATGAAACTAAAGGTTTATATTGTCATATTAAAGTCTGTCTTCCAGAGTTCTGTATCTTCACATTGCTATCAATATATGGGTTTATTTCCATTAGTAACTGTCTGTTGAATGTAGATACAGCAGCAAGAAGAGGAAGAGAAACCACTGACTTCATCAAATCCAGTGCTGGAACTAGAACTGGCGGAAGAAAAGTTACCGATGACCCTTTCCAGACAGGAGGTAAAATCAATCATAATAAACAGACTAGTTGAGTTTACAGCAAATGCATCTGAAATTTCTTGTTAGGGCTGTTTTTTCTAGTGAACTGTACTTCTTACGGCAGTTTGTATTAAATAATAAGCCTCCATTTTTACAGTCAACAGTGATCATCTTCACTCATCAAGAATCTGCTGTCCAAATTGAATGCACCCTGAATATCTGTGTTATCCTTGGATAATACTGAAGATGGCATGCTGTTTTTTCCAAGATTTTTTTCCTCCAGTTTCTCTTCTTTGTAGCTCATTGGTCTGAACCTAAATTTAGAATTTAAGTTTTGGAAGTTCTCCTTGATTTCTGGAAGAAACAATCCTGAAGCCAGAGCAGCTGGTGTGTTCTTTTGGCCTTTCTAAGGATAAAAATACTTTGTGAATGTGAATTCACAAACAGATCTATACCCCAAAGCAGAAGAGAAGCAGGAAGTTCAGAAGTACAGAATAAATTCTAATCTTGGAAATACTGAAATTCACAGCTGAGATCATCCAAGGATGTCACATGTCCCCTTAATTTTGCAAGATACTTACTGTTTTCTACAGGAATATATGACTGGACTTGTAATGTGGGCTCTTGGTTTCTTGTTGGTTTGAGGTTTGGTCTGTATGTCCTGTGAAATGCACACTGTCTCACTGCTGCTGATCTACTTGCATGCATGTTTTGGTTGAGGTTTAGGTGTTTCTGTGCTAGCACTCTGTGATAGATTTGCAAGTCTAATTCTTGCCAACACACAGCAAGACACTTGAACTGAATAAACTAATTAATGTTTCGATTCATTTAGTTTCTTGCTGTCCAACCAGTTTATTGGTATAACGAAGTGGTGGCAGGAAATGAAGTGTAAGCCCTTTTCTTGGTCACCGAAGTATTGCATGGTGATTTGTATATCAATAAGCCTGTTGCTTGGTACGCTAAATGAATGATTGTAAGTGTAAAGATATTTAGAAGCAATGCATGAGATAAGGAGTTGGTAGAATAAAGTTCAGTTTTTGTTTCTGTCAATGACTTTGCAAATCATCTGAGGGAGGATGTTACACCTCTGTATCTAGTTTTAAACTAACTATCATATTAGATTATGGGACTTAGTATTTGCCAAATGCTTAAGGATGAGGATTTTCAGCAAATCAGTCTTGCAGATGTGCTGGAAGAACCTGCAGCCTAGTTAGGGAGTATTTTTATTGCTTTGGACAAGTAGGTGAGTGAGATTATTGGCAAGTTCCTTTGTGATTTTGAAAAAGTTTTTTAAGCTCTGCCAGAGGGATGATTTTTGTCTATTTGTTTAAACAAGTCAGAGCAGGAAGAAGTTAGGCTATACCAAGCAGCTCAGGGTTTTATGCAGGATTTGGATTGCCTATATTTGGAATGACCTTTCACTGAAATACCGTGGGAATTTTATATTTAGATTGTAAAGTGTCTGGAACATTTTTCTACTGCTTAAAATACTGCCATTTCCTCTTCAGTCCAGCTCAGCTTGTTATTCTAAGCAAAACAAATAAATCCCTCGTTCTGGATTTTATTTTGCTTCCTTTACGAGTTTGCGTAAGGGAGTGCTTTGATTCTTTTCAGGTTATCAGGAGGTTACGAGAGAGAGGTGAGCCGATCAGGCTGTTTGGAGAAACAGATTACGACGCATTTCAACGTCTGAGGAAGATAGAAATTCTTGCACCTGAAGTGAACAAGGTAAGACTGGCTAGCTATTAGTTACTTATTAGTAGTGGGATAACCAGTGAGGAACCCTATAAAAGTTACAGAAAATCAGTTCCAGTAAACGTTAATTTTCAGGAGGGAGAGGCAGTACAGAGCAAAGAGAAATATCTACTCCGCCGCATTTATTGCCTGAGAAGGTATGTTAAATGTCATAGTTCTGTACACAATTACCGTTCCTTGCGCTAGGCAGTTCAACTCCGGGCCCTTTCCAGTTGAAAAAGGGGCCTCCGGGTGCCAGCAATACCCCAGCCTCTGCTGTGACCTGCTTTTAACCAGCAGAGAAGACGGTAATTTACTGTTAAAACTAGCTATTATATACATTTCTGAGAAGGTACAGGTAAGTCAGAGAAGGATTGCATCCTATCTTTCTGGTATGTAAATTATTTTTCAAATCCCTTGATAATTTGTTAGGGAAACTTTGTTTTTCCCCCCTTCCCTTTAAAGTAGCTGTCTATTCGAAATGACTAAAATATATATTATAGTTCACTGATTTATTCCTTTTGTCTTAAGAATTGATCAGTTTCGTGAGGAGATGCTGTTGCGGTTTGTTTTGCATTCACTGTTAGCCAAATTTGCAGCCTGGCTGAGAGTGACGATTTGAATTTTCTTCCCTAATTCACGACAAAATGAATTGTTTGAAAGTTAAATAATAAAGGAAGGGCAACTGACATCATCTGC
>NW_010132204.1:0-245 GCF_000699245.1 Pterocles gutturalis
CCCCCAGGTGACACCTTGGGGACACCCCGGCACTGCCACCCCTGTACAGAGACAATAAACCAGCTCACGAGGGGACAGCGCCAGCGTCACCTCTGTCACCCTGCGTCACCTCCTGTCCCTTCGCCCTGGGGTGACACATCCCTGTCACCTCCTGTGTCCCCAGGGGGAGGAGATATCCCCATGTCACCTCCCTCACCCTCAGTGACACCCATCCTGGGGTGTCACATACCTGCCTGTCACCTCCT
>NW_010132204.1:362-937 GCF_000699245.1 Pterocles gutturalis
CCTGCTTCTCTGCCCCCATCTTGTCCCCTCTGTCCCCTCTGTCCCCATCACTATCCTGCTCCCCAGTGCCACCCTGTCCCCTCCGTGGCTGCTCCATCCCCTCTACCCTTGTCCCCTCTCTTGTCCCCATCCTGTCCTGTGTAGCTGCTCCATCCTTGTCCCCATCCTGTCCCCTCCACCCTGTCCCTTCCACCCTGTCCCCTCCATCCTTGTCCCCATCCTGTCACCTCCACCCTGTCCCTTCCACCCTGTCCCCTCCATCCTTGTCCCCATCCTGTCCCCTCCACCCTGTCCCTTCCACCCTGTCCCCTCCATCCTTGTCCCCATCCTGTCACCTCCACCCTGTCCCTTCCACCCTGTCCCCTCCATCCTTGTCCCCATCCTGTCGCCCCCCCCATCCTGGTCCCCATCCTGTCCCCTCCATCCTGTCCCCACCATGGTGACACCCCCACCCCCTTTGTCCCTCTGCTTTTATTCCCGTCCCCCCCAGCCCACGGTGACAGTGACACCCCCTGTGCTCTGCGAGGGAGGGGACAGCTGTCAGGGGGTGACACCACCCTGACCCTGGGGGTGTC
>NW_010132205.1:0-5502 GCF_000699245.1 Pterocles gutturalis
TGACCCGGGGAAAAGCCATGGAGAAGCCACCTTCTTCCTCTCCTGTGAGGCCCCAAGCCCCTCAGAGCTCCACAAACGGACCTCCTGGAAACGCCTGACTGAGTCACTGCCACCAGCCCTCCCCGCGGGCTGCTGGCTGCCGTGCGGTGAGCTGGAGAAACCCGCCCGGCCCCGGCACGGCGGGGGAAAGCAGGCAGGCAGCACCTGCTCCCCACCGCCCAGCACCGCGGGAGGCTCTGCACGGGAGGGCACGGGCAAAGGAAGCGCACCAACAGGCATGAGAGAAATAAGAAAGTAATACACATGAATAACAAGCTACAACAAAAAATAGCAATACCAAAGCAAAATGATGCTATTCTTTAGATAAACTCTTAAAGACAGGTTTTGGGCACAGTCCCACTCTCAGTGGGCACACGTCCACAATGCCACCAGCCACATGAGCACCTTGTTCAGGCAAAAGCAAAGGCAAAGGCTGGGTTAGCTATACGACACTGATCTACCAGCACGCCACGTTTGCAGGAAGCCAGCAGGGAAGAGCCTGTGGCACCACACTGGCACCGAAGAGCCAGGCAGGACTTCATGCAAGCAAACTCATCCGTTCAGCTCCAGCAACACCAGTCACCCAGCGGGGACACCTTTCCACCGCAAGCTTCAGCATTACTAAGAGCAGGAGAAACAGAGGAGAGGAGAGTAAGTTATGAGGGATAAGAATAAAGACATTCACAAAAAATAGCCCCTTTAGAACAAACAAACAAAACATTATTTCCCTCTGGACTCCCTAACAAAAGGCAGCTTAATGCTGTACATCCCGCTATAAATTAGCTTAACATCTTACGGTACACTGAGTTTTAGCTATATGAAACTAAAATTAAAAATTATCCAAGGGAGGCAACAGGGTCAGCTTAATTTGTCCACCGAACCATTGCAAACGGAATAATCTAATTTATCATCTGATACTTGGCTGCAGGGTTGTTGGCCTGCACAGTTGTGTGTTAAAAAAGAGGAAAAACTAAACCCAAGAAGAAATCTTTAGGATCATTTGAATTTCTAGACTATTGATATCTTGTTGTAAAAAAAAAATTATATGTCAATGCCACAGGTCAGTGGTGATTGACATCCCCTGAAGATGTATTAAGAAAGCCACTGTGGACACATATTCTGAATTGAGAGCCACATGATAACAAATTGGAAGGGTTCTCTTTAAAATTAGCATTTCAATGAAACCTAATCCAATGAACTTTCTGTCTTTGTAGAAGACTGCAGTTTTCAGCATAAAAATAAAGCCAATGTGGCTAGGTAAATTCCTAAGAAACCATTTTATCCTGTCTCAGAAAGATCATTCATCTCAGTGTTTCTTGCCAGAACACTACCTAGGAAAATATTGGTTAAATGGCCAGGGTTTTTCTTTATCTTGTTCATTCTTCCTAGAAAAGCAGTCCAGTGAGAACATCTCTCCAGGATAAACTTAAGCTCCCACATAAATTAAACTATCTGCCACCAGACTTTATGCCATGATAAACTGCAGCTTCCAGTCCATCACGCTCCAGTAGTTTCAAATAACTAACATTCTCAAGGCCAATCTATTCACTCACCACTGAAGGAAGCAAACATCCTTGGCTAAAGTTTATTTGCTGATATTTGACTTTTGTCATCCCTTCAATCATATACAAAAGAAATTTACTATATACATATGAAGCCCATAGTTGCAGGGGCCTCAGGGAAGTCCAAATTTAGCACTGTGGAGCTCATACTCATGCACTTTGCAGAGGCAGAAAGAGAAGATCTATTAAAACCCTCAAGGCACTTTTCTACCTCAAAACTTTTCTAACTATCGCCACTTAAACACCTGCCTTAAAAAAAAAAAAAAAAAAAAAAAAAGGGGGCCAACATTAAAACACTTGTCAGTAAATTTTATATAAATTTTATGCAAATTCAACAATTCCAGGTACTATTCTGAATAGAAAAACCTATAAAAAATCAGGACAGAACATATGATGATAATAATGCAGAGAACTTCACCATTGCTAAACTGAATCAATTAGATACGTAGGAGATCAGGAAGAGCAGCATATCAGCAAGGTGGACCCCCACAATATTAATTTCAATCCACCTGCCCAGGTTAATGCCTACGTTCAGTAGCAGGAACTCTCCAAGCAACGATGGGCCAACACAACCATCCAAGATGCTGTTTCATGGGCTACTCATTTTTCCAAAGTTTTATTCAAAAATCACCTCTACATAAAACTTCCATCACTGGTGGTGCCAAATGTGCAATTTTTAATTTTTTTTGCCAGTACTCTGGATCATATTTTCATGGAAAGACAATTTATCCTGTCAAACATACTTCCTTTCAGGTTACAATTAGAGACCTGCTGCTCAAGGTTGCACTCTTTCATAATGCCACCTGAATAGGCCAGTGAAAGACAGCTTCTGGGGAGAAAAAGAAAAAAGAAAAATAAAAAAGAAAGCAAAATGCTATCTGTCTGACAGCTTTGCATACTTGAAGAAGCCATTGCTAAATAAAACACAGTGTTTGTGTCTACGCACTTCTCACATCACTTTGCCTTCCTGTTCTGTGTAAATAGAAGTTTACAGGGCTAGGAGCCTGTGGCAACTCCTTGAAATACATTTCAGAGCAGTCACTTCATTGCAGACTCATCTGAAATGCAGTTCAGCAAGTTTTAGATGACCTACCCAGGTTATTTCCTAGTGTGTCACACCCCCACTCTCCCCGTATTCTACACTGACTGTAACACCAAAACCAATATGGGTCTGTTGAACGAAGCATGACTTGTAGAGAGTTGAAGCGAACACCTTCTGCATTCCAGTCACTATTAACCAAAAGACTTGGGAAGCAAAGACATTTTAAAAAGTTAACTGATACTACTCAGAGAAAAAAAAATAATCTAAAAAGTTTCCAACCTAATTAGAAGCTGAAGGTCAGCAACCGCCTCCACACAGAGAGAGCACCAGGGGCAAGCCTGCGTGGTACTCATTTGCCTCCCTCTCTGTCATGAGCCATAATCACACCAATGAACATGCTGTCGATTTATATCCCTCCATTCTGAATGTGGATAACACTTATGTCAAAAGCTAATCCTAAATACCAGGATGAGGTCCCTGCTCAACAGATTCAATCACCAGGTACATTGCAACATCCTACCACCATGAAATAAATAACGTATGAAAGTATCATTTTTATATATACAAGCACACAATCTTTTATCTATATAAAAAGATAGATTTACATATGCCTCATAATGTCTGCATAACTGTATCTACAAACTCACCACAAAACTTCTTCCCCCCTCCAACCTCCCCAACAATCTACAGCTAGAAGGCAGTCGCACAGTGAAGTTTGTGGTATTCCTTCATCTTTCATATGAAATGCCCAGAACCTTCTTTTGATCTTTCCTTTTTCAGTAGGTATACAGAGTACTTATTAAAAAGCCCTCACTCTACCAAAACAAACATTACACTGTGAAAACAGTTTTTCTGGAGGAGAAAACAAAGCCTGATCCGTAGAACAGAAACTAGTCACACCACTGCTTAATGCACTCAGCTACTGTTGGGGAAATAGAAACTCACACAGACTAAGCAAGCCACACTTCCGTATCTATAGGAAAAGCATTAAAAAAATAAACTTTCACTGTTGTTTACCACCATAAGCCACAGTCAAATGAGATTTGTATGTTGCATATGAGCTGATTATCATCAAGATAAACATAACCTAATTCATTTATTAACCCCACACACTTGAATTCAAGTGCACAAAATACTTATCGCACCCTTTTGTGACAGAATCTACTAAACAAAACTTTTCTCAGCTTGGGAAACAAAGGTGACAATAACAGAATGGTTCAAAAAGAATTACAGTTCCCCAGGGTGATCAGGACACACAGATGAAGTAAGGTATCTCAATAAAAAGAAAGATATTAAATCCCTCTGCAGACAACTTTATCTTCTAGAAATCCAGCCGTGCAGTTCACATTTCCCTTATCTACAGACTATATCACAGACTTAACAATTATACACTTATTACTCTCTGTGACCAAGTTGGCAAGTACGAGTCTGTATTACAACAGAAAGTAAAACAAGTTTGCTGGAAGCAAATGGATTTTTTTCAAGATAGTTGCAGAATTTACTGAGTGCTGGTTAATGTGAGTGCATACACTCAAGAGATATTCCATAAAATATCCAGGTATCAAATAATTTCATTGTTTAAAAAGAAAAAATTGAGGAGCACAGCCATCACTTTAACATGCTTGCCTGCAAGCCATCAGTCAGCAAACCAACAACTTTCAGACATCAAGACCAAAAATAATTTTGCTGGTTTCCCCCTCGGGGAATGCAATGTCAACATATTCTTCTCCCTGCGCTCCGTAGTTCCCATTTGGATATCTGAACTAGTGTGACAGTCCCCCATTTCAAAAACATGGTTTTGTCCCTAGGGTTAGCATTATCTATCAATGGCTTGTGCTCTTTCCAGTAATTCAGCCTTACATTCTGTATACTTCTCTATAGCTTTAGCTCAGCTGTCGAAACTTTCAATAATACTTGCCCTAAATCAATCTGGAGAGACCAGTTTGAATGTGGAAGTGTGATGATGGAAGTGCACCATCATAACCATTCTATCATCAAAACAGTATTGGCTGGTGAGCTTGACACTTCTGTTATTCAAGATATTAACAAAAGCAGTTATTAAAATGTGTCAGCAGAGAGCAACATACACTTTCAAATAGCAGCCTGCAACAGTATGAAGTTACAGTTTTACTCGTTGCCTTTAAAAATCTGCACCTTTTCTTCAGACTTTACTTTTGCATTCAAAAGTGAATTCCCTTTACCAAACTTGTCTATTACTATAAAATACTTATTGAGGGGCATTAAGCTTATATCCAGCAAAGCTGCTTGATCCTGTGATCAATGTAATCCTGATTTGTGATATCAGTACATTGCCATGGCATTTAATATAGCTTCAGTCCAAAACAAATACCACTATCAAAAAGCTGAGTGTCTTTCAGCTTCTGTGCAGTACTGAAACCTCATCTCCTTGACAGTTACTTATACCACAAACATAGACAACATCTCACCCCCAAAAACTCCTGCTTTCCAGAAACGGTATCTGAATCTGTGCTCACAGTGACAGGAGACATATTACAGTGCCTCACCCGATGTCTCATCATTTGAAAAGTAAAATCCTACAATAAAGGTTTTAGCAAAGTTAAGGAGGCATGAAAATATAAATCCTTCCTCCAAAAGAAAAGGGCTGGAAGTAAAGTTACCATGACAAATGGTTTGGGACCATAGCCAAGAGTTAAATGGATGAAAATGCACTGATTTTACTCAAGATTCCTGTGATCTAATGTTTTCATTTAATCACATAGTCATGCAACTTTATAAGAATTTCACTCAATACAGCTTGTTGAGAAGGAGAAAGTTAATGTAAGCAACTTTGAATTTTGAGAACTACTCACCTAAAACATTTTGGAAGAAAAAAAAAAA
>NW_010132206.1:0-2650 GCF_000699245.1 Pterocles gutturalis
TGACACGGGAGGGGACAGGCGGTGTCACAGGGGAGGAAACCCGACCCCGGGAAGGAGGAAGGAGCGGGCGATCCTCAAGCGCTGACGTCTGCGTCACACCGAGCTGCCGCGCTGCTTTCAAGGGGAAAAAAACCAAACCAAATAAAACAAAAAACCAACCAAACAAACAAAGGACATATTGAGACTTTAACATCTTTAAAATCTGAGTGGAAGTGGCTGAGGGCAGACCCTGGGGCCATTTTCATACGCTTTTTAATTCGCTTTGAACCCAGCCCCTGCCCCGGGCAGAAGATGCTCTCCTGCATCCTCTCCCCGTTGCTGCGGCCGGACCCGCGGGGGGTGCGCTGGGACATCCCGGCTTCCTCCGGAGAGCAGAGGGGCTCCTGGCTGCCCGGACACCTGAGCCCATTATTTTAATTTCTCTGATTCAGGGGGAAACGGGGCGTAACAGCAGGAGCTGCCAGTGGTCACTGCAGCCTGGCACACCCCTGTCCATGCCTGTCCTTCCCAGGACACTGTCCCAGCCTGCTCCTGCTCCGCGTGCACAGCTGCAGGGCTGAGAAAGCAAGGAAGTGTTTTTAGGGAGAGCTGGCCAAGCTGGGGGTGACTGGAGGTGGCTCAGGATGGGGTGGCACAGCGGGAGGGGCAGTTGGCCACTGTCACAAATACAGAAAATCCTGGGTGCTCCCTGCACCTGGATTCAGCCTTTTCTCCTACTAAGAACTACAGCATCCATGGGGTTGATGCTGCTTTTTATTAAAATCTAATAACACAAAGGTTAAAAAGAAAGGATGACCACCCAGGTGGTGATTTTACATCAGCCATTTCAACCCCTAAAAATTTCCACCAGAGATGCCAGCTCCCAGACACCAACAGTGTCGCAGCCACAGCTCCATTGTGTCCCCCAGCCACCTCTGTCTCATCCCAGCTCATCCACACCACCCACCCTGGCCTGGGCACCCCTCCGCTCCCCCATACCACGGGCAGGGATCAGCATCCCACGGGCCGCAGCAGAAAGCCGTACCTCCCTGGAGCAACAGGAGCCATAGAGAAACCTCCAGCATCCAGGAGCTGCACAGCCCTTGGAAACCTCCTTGTACACCCACTGGGGGCTGATAACCCTCCCCCGCTCCCCTGTGTCCCCCCTCCCAGCTCTGCCAGCCCACGTAGGCAAATGCCACAACTGATCCGGCATTACCCTACAACAACAGCCTTTGTTCCCCCAGCCCTGGGAACAACAGCACATTGTGGGCAGCTGCCCGCACTGGCAGGAGTTGGCGGCAGGGTAGCTTTGGAGGATGTACCCTCCACAGGCTGTGCTCTCAGTCGTGCTGGCAAGCTCGTGACTAATCCGCTCTAAGCTGCGGGTTTTTTTGAGCAAATTGAAAAAACTGGGGTTTTGGTCAGGGAGGTGATAGGTAAAGCTAGGGCTGTGCTGCAGTGCGAGAAAAGCAAAGCAATGGTGTTTTTCCCTACGCACTGCAGTGGACGGTTCGGGGCTGATCCTGCAGAAATAGGGTCATTTGCTTTCCCAGGGGTGAGCCTGCCCAGGGCTGGTATTGCCCACAGCACTGAGCCCCCTCGATGCCCCAGCTCCATCAGCCACAACACCAAGCCTTGGACCTACGTCTCTGGGCAGGAAAGTCACAGTATTTGGAAATCAAATTTCAATTATTTTATCTTCTAACACACACCGGTGATCAGTTCTTAGGCTGATGAACGTCAGGAAGGTCCCAGGTATTTTTATAGGGTTCCTCATAGTATTACTAGTTTAAGGTCCATGTAATGTAACTTTGATTTTCTTGTGAGCAGAGTGCTTTTCTTCTGTAGCAGTGTTTCCCTTTTTAATGAAAGTCTTTTCATCAGCTAGTTAGATATTTTCCATTTCCTAGACAAATCTTCTAAGGTATAACCAGCAGTTTCTGTATTCGCCACAGGTTAATATTTGGTGCAAATGTGTTATTGTGCATTAGGCAAGTTCTGGTAGAGAGGAGGATAACCAGCAATTCTGTAGATCCCATTTTCCTGATATTTAAAGACAAGATTTCTCATTAAAAGGAGAAATTTTCTTTTGCATTAATCCTATTAAATATTTAATAACTCCTGGGCAACAGCAGATCTTGGAGTTTAAGCAACAGTATTTGTTTTTATATGTGTGTACAGATTTTTTTTTCCTATAGGAAAACACATATAACTTCTGATAAGTATTGAAAAAGATAACATCAGAGAAGGAGAACCTGTCCCTCCCCAGGGGCAGCAGCACTCACTGCTGCTGGGCCCGGCTGCTCCAGCCGCGTTTCAATTCAACCTCAAAAAAAAAAAAAAAAAAAAAATGAAGCATCTAGGTCTGGAGATCAATTATTTTTTTTTAACACAGCCCTTCCTGCCTTTTCATTAAAATCTGGCTTCTGGTACAGTTCTTCCAGACCTTTTCAAACCACCCTTTTCAAACTATTTGACTAGAGGTCATATCTCGTGTAGTTGTAATTATAGTGCTACAGCAAGGGCAGAGGCAGAGCCCAATGTGACCGCCTTCAGAAAAGGCTCTTTGATTCAAGGTGGAGACCAGCTTTTGCTCTACAGACCATAAAGCGTTCAAAAAAAAAAAAAAAAAAAGAGAGAGCAAAGACAGGAACAGTAAAATGGGCCT
>NW_010132206.1:2700-8347 GCF_000699245.1 Pterocles gutturalis
TGGCTGTGCCCATGCTAGGAGCGCAGCATCAGCAGGATGACACCCATCCAACAGGTACAGGGCTCCAGACCCAGGGTGTTTGCAAGCCCCACTGTGCGGAAATGTGGAGGATTGCCAGTTAATGAGGTTTTTGTCCCCAGCGGAGAGTCAGCAGTGCAGACTGTGGAGAACGGTCCTTGAGAAGTCTTGGGGCAGCTGGGGAGTTCCCATAAGGGCCATAAAGAGCACAGGGAGCAGAAAACAAAAAAGTAGCATTGAATTATCAGTGGTACTGATTACATTTCATTTGTACATGAAATGAAGAATGAGAATTGAATTCTGTTTAGTTACCTCCTCTTGAAGCAGGGCTGAGCCCAGCCGCCACGGCACCACATGCGAAGGAAAGAGAGGCCTGAACACGCCGAGCACCCCAAGTACCCTCAGAGAAGCCACTCTGCCAGGCAAAAATCTGTTACAAAACAGGAATACTTCTTTGTATACTGTTGACGCAAATAAGACGACGAGTCACCCTTTCGGGGTAACCAGAGAGAGTAAAGGGTGGGGGAGCGGGGACGAGTCCAGTGGGGATGCTCACCTTTTGCAGAAGCTTTGGCCGGTCTTCCGTGAATCCTCCAGCACAAAGTGAGCAGAGATGAAGAACATCACTTTGAAAGCCTGAAACCTTACCGAGGAATATTTATTTTAAAAAAATTAAACAGAAGAAACGTACAATTGAGGAGCTTTGGCTCAGCCCAGCATTTCTGATGCAAGTTCAGCACCGTGCATGTCTATCATTTAGCAGATCACAAGACATCAACAAGTAAAATGTCTGAACAAAAGGGTTTACAGATTTATTTTAGCAAAAGCCACTAGATGGAGATGCAAGGACACTTTTCTGCTCTTTCTCTTACACTTGGATCCCCGTTTAGTTGTGATGGAGCTGGCCTTTCTACCAAACATGGGCTGTTGTTGTCTTTGCTTTTTCTTTTTAGGAGCTGACAGAGGTCATCTGGAAATTTATCACTCGCTGGCTTTCATCCTGTAGGAATCAGGCCTTAGGCAACAGTTATGATGTGATTACTGCTTGCCGAATGGTATTCTCTGCATCAAGGCTCAGCAGAGGGAAGGGTGAAGGACTTGGCTTTCAGTTTGTGGATTAGTCTTCTTTTATAGGCTATGGAAAGGAAAAAATACTTTATATTGAACACAGTGGGGGGAAAAAAAGGTATTCAGCAAACTGGTAATCTCTGAAAACGGCCACACTTTGGAATGGTTACTGTGGAAAAAAGCCAGGAGATTTTCCTCAGGCTCAATAGTCAAATCTCTGGGCAACTTCTTTTTTTTTTTCCTCCTCCTTTGAAATCCGTATTTCTCCTGTGAAGAAGAGAGGTAAAATCAGAAAGATGGGTTTGGCAGAGGTGTGGGCAAGATCAGCCCTGCTCTGTAGGGCAGAAACACTCCATGGAGGTATATCATGAGCACATATGGGTTATGGGAATCCATACGATGCATAAGTAATGCTACAAGGGGGTAAAGAGCGCTCCTCCTATACGTTATTTTTCAGCTCTGACCTCTATTCACCTTGAGCTTCTGCAGTGAGCCTCCACCCTCACAATTTTTATCTTAAGTGTCAGGATGTTTGGTGTTTTTACTAATTCCCAGCTCCAGGAGTCAGGTGAATGTGAGAAACCTCTCCTAGCATAGTTTCAACAGTAAAATTCCAGCTTCTGCAGTATGGTGGGGCACCCAAAATGTACTTCATGGTTCAAAACACCAAAGAAGCTTTCAAAAAAGGCCAAAAATGGGTTCACTTTAAAGCAATTTCAGGAAGCTTTCAGTGGCTGACAGGGAGGGGGAGTCGTGGTGTCTCAGGCAGAATAACCAGCTCAGATGGGGAGTCAGAGAAAAATGCTTTGGTAAATACCCTGGAAGCAAAAAAAATGTTACATTGTAATGATAAATTCAGAAAACTGGGAGAACCATTCAAGTGTTTAAGCGATGACACGTCTTCCTTACTCAATATGCTTAAGGGATAGAGCTAACGCCACCAGTTTATAGCAATTCATGTTTTAAGGATTGGGGGACAGAGGCAGGGGGAACTGTTTTAAATTGCATCTCTGAGAATTGCTTAAAATTGATTGTTAGATTTCATTACAAATACACAGAAGTGTAATTGCTTTTCCTGGCTGAGAGGGTGGAAGGGCTGGAGGGGTGAGGGCTGGCAGCGGTAGCTGTTTCCCTGCTCTCTGGCTGTTGGACATCACCAGCAGCTGCCTTGAGCCCACCCATCAGGTGCTACCTGTTCCCAGCAGCTCCAGCAGGTGCTGCAGCCTCCATGTATTTTTCTTCTATTTTTTTTTCCCCCCTCCCCACTGCTTAGTAGTCTCCTCATGGTGACAACAAAATGTCTGTTTTCCAGGAGACCATTTGAGCTTTATGGATTAGCCATGGTAGGCACTCGCAGACCTCCATAAAGCACGTTGACACACTCTCTGGTGTATTACTAACTCGACTGAAAAATTGATCAAAACTGATAGAGTTACAGGGCCCCGAGTCCCTTTACAATCTGCCGTTGTGCTGCTCACCTCTTACACAGGCAGCAGAGCCAACCCCAGCAAAAACTCCTGCCTGGAAAATACACCTTCGCCCTGCCCTTGGCTTTGCACCCTGGCGGGAGCCGCACACCCACAGCAGATGATGTGCAGGATGTGCCCCCTCCCCGATCGCTGCTGGTCCTGGGGCCAAGCTCCGCTGGCATGGGATGCTGTGCAGTGGAGGAGCTGCTGGTCTGCTGCAAGACCTCAGCAAAGTCTTTTTCCTTTTCCTCTCTACCTTCCAACCGTTCTTCCTTTTGCTCACTGCGATTATCAGTCCCTCAGAGCCTGTGCTTTCACAGGTATTTGCAAAGATCTCCTAGTCCTTGGGAAGGCAGCCGGGTGTCGGGTGTGAAGTCCCTCCCTCCCCAAGCATCACTGTAGTGTCCCACAGAAACACCTTCTGCTTCTGTTTATTTTTCACAGTTTGATTTTTAGTGCAATCCCAAGGGAAGACTTAATAGCAAAGCCAATACCTGATTCAAGGAGCTTCCAAATGAGGGGTCAGGTGGGATACAAAGGATATTAAGCTAATCAACAAGGGATCAGAAGTGGATAACAGAGGAGATAAGGCACTTGCTTCTAGTCCTAAATGTGCAACCAGAGCCCGAAAGCTCTTCCCCACATGCTGAACTGGGCTGGCTCTCGTATGAGGCAGCAACACCGTGCTGTCTGTCGAGTTCAGTTCAATAAAGCTGATCGACAGACACGTGCAGATGGATGCAGTGACATGGTATGCATGCAGGAGAAGAAGCACTACCAGGGAAAGGTACTGGATGCACAAGTCTCTCTGTGCTGCCTTCAAATTGTACCGCCAACGGGAAAAGGACAGCGAGGGAGATGCTCGGCTTTGCCGCTCTTTGGAGTCACGATGCAGCTTATAACCTCCAACAATGTTATTTAAACATGGTTTTGAAATTATGTCAAAATATTATTATCACCTAGTTTTATTAGTTGAAAAAAAAGTACGGTAATGACTAGTTTCAGCATGGGGAGCAAATATTAATTTTAAAGTTTTATGTGCATGTAGATAGATACAGAGGATAGTCAAGAAAAAAAATGAGATGACTTTACCCCAAACATCAAGCACAGGCAACCTTCCATCACCTCACAAAATACTGCAAGTTTTCCAGTTTGTAATCCGTGTGCCACTGTAGCACCTCAATGCTTTAATGATTTTATCTGAACGCATGCAAAAATAAAAGGATATTCTAGGAGCTCTTTGCACCCCTGCCCTTCCCCCAGCCGTGAACAATTTCTGCCGGGCTCCCCACTGAGTCCTGCACTCTGCTGGGGTCAACACCCCGTCATGCAGCACAGAGCAGAGCTGTCCCTGCAACCTGCCTGCCACCCCATGGGGTGGCCCTGGCCAACAGCGGGGTGCAGGATGAGCCCCAGCAGCCCTTTCAGGGCAGACCCAGGTACCCGCATGGGTAAAAATGTGCAACACAAACTCTGAGCAACACTAATGTACTTAATATCTTTTCAGACAAAAATGCAATTTAAGTCATCATTACAGCAACTGCAATTATGAGTGTAGGTAAGTCCTTCATGGCCACCGAGGAAACGACAGGTCCTGAGGGCCCTGGCTCCCTCCCTCTGTCCTCGCTCTCCCATGTGGCCACAAAACCTCATTTCCTTTCCCCCCCAGCCAGATTTTAACTACTTACCCCAGGAAGGTTCCGGTCGCTGAGCCAGGAGGTGACCCACAGCTCCAGGCAGGTGTGAGGAGGCACGAAAGGACCAGCACCCATCATCTCGGTCAACTCAACGTGTCAAGATCATAACTGCTTCAAAAATTCCCGAGCAGAAAAGCACCTTCCCATCTGCAGGATTTAACGTGATTCCCGAGCTGTTAGCAGACCTAACCCAGAGGTATGGGTTTCATCTTTTTTTCCTTCCCCTCCTTAAATAATACATAAACAAGTGAGCTTTCCTAAAGCAGTGAAGATGCTTTTGATCACAATTACTAGTAAGAAAATTAAAATTCAGGATTTGTTACCAACACTTAAATTATTCAGTGTTATCAAGTTGTCACCAGGCCTTTAATTATTTTTCAGTTTATACCTGATCTCCCACACTATGATTGTTTTAGTGATGTTAAGGTAGATCCACAACTGTAATAGAAAACATCCAAGTCCTTTATGATGCTGGGGATTGGAAATGACAATGTTAATAAAATTCCCTCATCTCCTGTGCTGCCAGCTATCATCAATATAGTGTTCACCTGCAGTCGGCATGCTATTTAATTGTGCTCTTTTGGTACCAATAAATAATAATGTATTCAAAATAAGTAAACAGGATATAACACTGTCTGTGACACTGCATCTGCTTAAAGATTGGGCACAAGACCATAAAATCTCACTGCCAACGTCCAATTTCGGACAACAGTGTGACACTGGGAAAGATACTTATATACAGGGTATGTGCACCGGAGATGCTGGCAGTATCATGGAGCTGTGGCAGAGGTTTCACAGGTGATTAACACCAATTATGCAGGTAGCTACTGTTGTTTATAGATATAATTTGTTTAACACACCTGGAAATTTTGACTCAGCAAAACATTATGCAGAGAAGGAACCCTTGGTTACAGTGAGGAAGCTGGTGCAGAAACTCTCAGTCCTCACTAGACCCAGCAAAAAGGCAATTCACCACGTTTCTTGCCAAGTCCAGCGCAGGAAAAGGGTGGGATTATTTTACCTGCAGGGTGGGATTACTATACCTGCTGCTGATTCCCATCACCGGAGGAGTCCCTGAGAAGCTCTTCCCACAGCTGTGCCCTCAGCAACCCTGTGTCTCTGAGGGCAGATACAAAAGAGCCATTGTCTCTCCTCTTCTCCCCTAAAAGTGTCTGATGGACACTTGAGGCAGCTCTACCCCATCGATGTCCATCCAGATGTCACTTAGCACCCATCCCCGCTGCCCTGCGCCCCAGCCATGCCCACAGCCCCCGCTGATGTACCTGCCCAGGAGGAGCACAGGCATCCCCAGGCTGTGCACACAGCTCCCACCAGCCTTGTGCGAGCTGAAGACCAGCTGGGTTGAGGTTTTCATGTGTCGTAGCCTTGCACAAC
>NW_010132207.1:0-6866 GCF_000699245.1 Pterocles gutturalis
CTTATCCCTGATATGCCTAGAGACAGCAGACTGTTACTCTGCTCTTTCTCCCAACACCATTCACATCCCAGCGACAACCGCTTCACCCCTGTGCACATCCTCCTCCTCTCGCTACTTGTTTTTCAGACGACTCCTGCACCCCCAACCCCTCACTACTTCCTCTTGCCCTGCCACCACCCTCATCATGGAGTACAAAAACCCACAGGCACGAATGTGCTCCTGGGACAGAAAGGCAAGTGGCATCACGCAGAGTAAATCCCAAGGTAGCACACTGACTGCGGAAACACTTACTGCCTGTGCACATCCTGGCAAGGACAGTCTTACCGGGCTACCAAAGCACCACCAGACACTACTACAGGTTAGTAATAACCCTGCCCTTACCTCCTCATGAGGACTTCCAGGTCAGCCTTCTCCACTGTCTTCCTCCCTGCGTGCTTGCTGTAAGCCTCCAGATCGTCGCTTAGCTGCTTGAAGTATCTATGGGTGCTGGAGGAGGATTGAGGAAGGAAATAAAATCAGGCTGTGGAGTGTGGGAACACCAGCTACTTGTACACTTCCACAGGGCGAGGTGCACTGGAGCTGCTTGCCGAGCAGGGCACAGCCTGCCAGGGAGAACGGCGGGAGAAGAAACTCTCCAGCCCACGAACCAAGTACGGCTTCCCAGCCCGGGCTCCCCGGAACTTCACAGCCAACCAGCTGCGTGTCTGACAACCAGAACCTTTCCTAAACTTCCCACACGTGCAAGAACAGGGGTTAATACCCGTGAAAAACCGGCACTGAGGATCAGACTATTAGCTCTTGCAGCGACACTTTTCAAAGGATCCACAGATTTTGCTCATAAAGGGAACACGGTCTGTTGACACATTTCTGTCCTCGTTCCAGTCAGACCTCCCGTGACTCTCCTCGGCTGAACAGTGAGGGCTGTCAGTTTGCCAGCAGCACTCCAGACAGGTTTGTTATTTCAGGAGAGAAAAAGAAAGAAAAAAAGACTAAAAAGAGTAGGAAGAGGAGCAGTTTGTTGCTGCTTACCATTTTTCAACAATTTTGAATGCATCTCTGGCCACTGGCATTTTCACATAATGGCTAAATATCTTCTTTATCAAACTACTTGCTACTTGAGGCTCAAGTGTTTTCCTCCGTGACGCTCCCAAATTTTTTGGAAGCGGCTTAGCCCGCAGTGGCTGCAGGGGAGACCTTTGGGGGAAATGGAAAATTCACACATCAAACGAACAAACCCAGGGGAGGGGCACAGAACTCCAGGCTGAGTTTGAGCAAAACTTATGCTGTATTTGAAGGGCTAAGAACTACCTCAAGCTCTTAATTCTTTCTCCCTCCCAATTCGCCAAAACCCTCATGCCCACAACGTACAGCTGGCAAACAGTTCCCATGGCATTCTGGCCTCGGGAGAAGCAATCCAGGCTCAGTTTCCCCGAGATAAGCACACCAGTGTAACACAGTTGGCAAACCAGAGCTCCCTCCAACACATAAATGCAGTTTTCACAGCATCCCTGTAGCGTTCACCTTCCATGAGTGCACATCCACAGGTCACCTCTGTGTCCGCAGACAGAAGAGTCTGGGCTCAGGACAGACTTTTACACCATTACAAATGTTTTGTTTAGGGGCTTTTTTTGTGGGTTTGGGGTTTTGTTGGGTGGGATTTTTGGTTTGTACAGTTTACAGTTTTTGGGACTGTAAGTCCCAGAGGAAATTATGACTGTTTTCCATTCTAAAAAGGGAAAAACATGAAAAGGGAAGTGAAATCCCTGGATTCACTCAGAAACTGGAAAACAACAGAAAAGACCAAGACACTAACACATGCGAAACCCACAGAGGGAGTGCAAGCCTCATTTGATTCTCTCTCCAGCCCATCTGCATGTTCTGTCAGAACCTCAGGGTTAGATCAGGCCCAGAGATGAAGTACGTGCAGTGGTGAGAGAAATAAACCCAGTCATGATTTAAGTCATCCTGGTTAGTGTTTCTGTGCCTCACTTTACCTGTCTGTGAATGATGACATACGAATATTCGGTTCACAGGATCAGGGCACACATGGAAGCTAGTGACTGTCTGGTGTTTCTAACTGAAAAGTTCCGTGGCGTGGCTCTGGTAAAGCTGATCACAGTAGAACTGTACCACTATAAAGAGATTATTTTACAGCAGAATGTCTTAACTGGGGCCCTCACATGGTTGTTGCTCCAGTACATAACCCAGAGCATTCCTCAGGCCTTTAACCTGAGCGTTGCTCTCTCAGGAGGCAAGCAGGCCAACCCAGGGTCAGACTGAGAGGCAGAGAGCGCAAACAAGCTGGGCATTTCTGTGCAACACCTGCCTGCTGTCCAGGCTCTGAACCTGTAATTATCATCATCTGTTATCCCAGCACAGCTGTAAAGCCTGAAAATCCATCAGTCTATTAACATCCAGAAATGCCTCTACAGAACATGCAGCCAAATACAAGAACCTCTTTTGCCAAGGACTGGCACTCTCTACAGAGCAATGAGCGTTCAGACGTTCCCTATATCCAAAAAGGGCACATCCCAGTGCAAAATCCCAAAGCAGATCTGCATTCATTCACTTGTAACACAGTTCCACTTCAGCAGAGTGCCAAACACTCCATCTCATGACTGTATTTTACTATTTGTGACTAGAGAAATCATCCAGCACCTTCTGTAAGCATCATTCATCTCTGTTCACAGCAGTAATGGGCACAGGAATTTGGTTTCACTGTTTATTGCTTCAATAAACAAAAATCTAGAGTCACGGGCTAGAAAAGTCCTCCTGTTCCCTAGGACGCACTGTTGGTGGTTCTGCAGAAGTATATGGCTTTACCAAATTTCTAGTTAAGAGGGTGACAAATGTTAATTAATCTGGAGTAATGCAAAGCACAGGTTCACTTTCTGCCTCTAGGCGAGCTTCATTTTATACTCAGCACACAGAAACTACACACAGCTTTAGGTTTCTAAAGTCAACCTAAATATGTCATTTTACGTGATCAATGTAACGTCATCTGTAATTCTCTCTCTTCTGCAAGGGCCTCTGCATCTCATACGGGGGGTCTATGGCTCCAGGGTAGCTTACCAGTTGAAAAACCCCTAGGAAAAGGTTTTGGCCTTCAGCACAAGAAAATATTAAAAGAACATTCATTGGAAAGACTTGAGGCATCAGATCTGCTCTGGGAGAGGACTGACATACACTTAACAGAACTCTTTATTCATCTGCTAAAGCACTGCTTACTCCCTGCTACAGCTGACAAAGCACAAAACAACGGACACAGCTGGGCTCAGCTCTCTTCCCTGGCACTGGCGTCCACAGACACACCAGGCCACTGCTGAAGGTGCCTCACACTTACCTGGGAGTAGCAGGTTTTGCAGGATGTGGAGTTGACAACTTGGGAGCAGCAGGTTTTGCAGGACACGGAGTCGACAGCAGCGACTTGTAGGCTGCAGCACGGACAAACGTAGGTGTCTTCATGGAAACCTCTGGGGAAAAAACCTACTTGAGGAACCAAACTCTACTTTCAGAGTTCCTGCAGCAGTGCTGCAGCAGCAGAGAGAAGCCCAGCCAGCTTTCCACACATCTGGGCCAGTGCTACACTGCCTGTGCTCAGGCTGTGGCTCCGTGGCACCCGGACCCAGCACGACTGCTGGCTGCTGCAGCCCCAGCCACCCCACCTCCTGCCACACAGGCTGGTGGCTTTCCTCCCGCCAGGTCCAGCCCATCTGCCCCATGCTGGACCTGCAGGCTGGGCGGGGGCCACACTGCAGGGGCTGATGGCTGGGTCAAATCAGGCTGCCAAGAAGCTGCAGCCTCTTTTCCCAGAGAGAACTTCAAAGTCTGCAAGCTACCTCGCTACTCTCCTGATAAATCCGTGGGAAATTCTCCTGAACACAGGGATGAGCAGAGCAACAAAATTACATGACATGGGTCAGCCTATGAGCATTTCATGTATTCACAGATTTTCGTAAATGCCCTCCAGCTAAGGTTCAGTTTACAGTCAGTACCTCACCTCTTCTTTGCTGTGAACTATGCCTATCAGTTTCCTCCAAGTCCAATCTGTATCCTCTAACTTCACTCTTTAACTTCTTCACTTCTTAACAAGCCAGAGCAGGAGAGAAAACAACGCTAACGGAATTGAAATACTGAGCAGCTTTCTGTCTAGGAGTGGTGATGGAGGGCTTCTTGCCTACCAGCTTCCCTCGCAAGCTGAGTGCAGCCCCAGAATCCAGGATATCTGGCAACATCGTCACCTTTGCAACCCTCCCTAAGAGCTAGGACACCTGCCCCGCTGCATAAGTCCAACTACTAGAGACCTCAAGTACTAGTGAGAGTTAAACTCCACAACTCAAAGGTCACGAGTCTCTCAGAGGAAGCAGGGCTGGGTGAACTCCCGTGCTTCTGGGCATTAGCTTCTTCTGAACAATTATTTCTGTGCACTGGAGGAAGCAGGATGCAAGGGAAGAGACTAGTTACGCTGAGGTTTCTGAGGTAAGTTTTATGACAAGAGTGCATAATTTTTAATATTTTCTTCCTGTCCTTGTCCAATTAAACCTGCAAGATGCTACCCTTACTGTTCCACCCTATCAGCAAAGATCTCTTCATCAGGATCTTTCCACCTCTTCATACAGCTGTGTTCAAGAAAAGCACCATTGCAGATGCCCTAAGAACACCTACAGTTTTTCTTGTGGCAAAAGTGTACCAGTTCAACTGTCATCTCTGTGCTTTCCACACTGCACAAATATACGGACATCAATATTCTCACTGCAGTGGTACTTCCCAACAATGCCTCAAATCCTGGCAATGGGATTCTTTTAGGATGACCTTTGTTCCATTTTTTATTTCAGGGTTATTGTACTTCAAGATTTTAAAACCAGTCCCAAAGACACCACTCAAACCCACTCTGGGAATTCTCAAACATGGCCTTGATTGAAGAAAACTCAGTCTCGTATACATATTTTTCCAAAAAGCATAAGTACTCTTGGGGCAACAGAGCAGACTGAGGCAGTGTCTGAAGAACCACCTAGAATCAGATCTAGGTCCCTAAAGCACCCGAGGAGCCACTAACAGTGTGGCTCTAGGGACCTACCCAACAGCTTCCCATGGACTAAACAGTTAACGTTACTGATCTTCTTGTTCCTCAGTCTATCAAGAGATAACAAGGATAACTACTGCTGCAAGAGTTTTCTTACCTGCACTCTCAGGGTCTTCAGTTTCATCCTCAGTAGGCTCTTGTTCCAAACTATCCAAGTTTAACATGATAGCCTGGTCCTGTAGTTCATCCGCTTGTTCAACAGCAGCTTTTAATGGCTTCATCCCAGATTTTTCAGAGGAGGAAAAAGCAGAAGAATGCCTACCCAGGCTTCCAGCTCCAACACCTTTGGCAAGCTTACGTTCTAGATTTCCAAAACAAGAAAAAAAATCCATCACTGAAACAAGTATCACAGCCAGAATTTCAGAGCTCTCATAAGAATGAAACGCAACTTTTCATTCCTGGCAACGGTTCCACCTATTATACACCTACCTTCAAGGATTAGGATGTCAATACACTAAGCTAGATAAGCTAAAGACCTGACGAATCCTCAGCTTTTCCTTTTGCTACATCTAGGTGTGTAGTGGTCACACAAAAAGACAGCACTTGGTAAAGTAGAGAAGCCCATGAGATTTGAGTGGAATGTTTATCTGAGCTCCTTTTAAATGAACTTCCTTTAATAAGAACTTTTATCTCAAAATAACTCTTATCAAAGCCTTGGTGCAGCTTGTCGAACACAGAAAACCCTGCAATTCAGGAAAAGTAACTTGGGAGATCCTGATTTGCCAACATACTCAGAAGGTCTTCAAGTGTTATCAATCTTTACCCAATTCTGGAACCCCCACTAGTAAATTTTAATTGAGCATTCCACAACTATATTTCTAAGCAGTATTGCCAACATAATTGTTTTCCATTTGAGCAGAATGCAGTCTTTCAGCTTAAAATGCCAAATTTATTTCAATATTTTTTTCACCATTTCGCCCAGATTCCAGAATGCAAGGAGGTAAGTCTCTCTCCCAGCACCCATGCCAATAACGCAGCTGGAAAGGTGTCTGGCATTGGAACTAGTGTTCAGTATTGGAGGTTGTTCTCACCAGGGCCGGGAGAGCCTCGATGTTCAACACTGCCGTCTGCTGTTCCCTCTGCTTCTGAAGGGGCCATTTCTGTCCTGACTCTGGCAGCCTGTGCAGCGGTTATCTGAGATTTTGCTGTTTTGGTTGCTTTCCTCTCCAAATGTTCAGAATATCCAGCATTTCCACGATGCTCTGCAGCTAAAATAGGAAATTCTGTCATCAATCTTACCTACAAGAAAACGCCCAGTCAACCACCAGCATACAGCTGGACGATCACTAACATTTACTCGTGACAAGTAACCTCAGCCAGAGCCATAAGCTATCAATAAGGGAGCAGATGCAGTTCCCTTCCAAAGGTTTACAGCTGAGAGACGCCCAGCTTCTCCTGGGTTTGCTCTACAGCCACCTAACTAGGGTGCACGTCAGATCACAAAGAAGGAATTTTACTGATCCGTATGCAGAGCCCCTCCAGATCTGCCATTTCTACGTCTATTCTCACTTTTGGCGATTGCAGGAAAGGCCAATTTCTTTCCCTTTAAGCCTAACAACACACGGAGTTTGTGCTCAGATTCTCCTCCTCATTTCCTCAGTTTTTCTGAATACGCAATTTCGGAAGAGATACATCACACTACAGAAAGCAGCGCTTAGCAGTGATTTTAACCCTTCCGGAGAAGCCTCTGGCAGGCAGGATAAGAAGAAAAAAATGGAGACGTGGTTTGCATGTCTTTAAAAACCTCAGCTACCAAAGAGCACTTAAGTACTCCCTTTCCCTA
>NW_010132207.1:6897-17233 GCF_000699245.1 Pterocles gutturalis
CTAAAACTATACTCCACACGCCTGTTTCCATGCAGCTCAAGTCCAGCAGAAACCCACACGGGTAATTATTTGGAGAAATCTTAGTGGGAACTCTTTGAGTAGTGTCACTTGCCAAAGGGTTTGGAAATCTTGGCTGAGCCCAAAACCAGAAAGCCATGAAGGAGTGACTGAGAGGTTTCATACTCAAAAGTACAAGCATCAAGGCCTTGGGAGCCCCAAGCCCCAGTGAAGGGGACAAGGAAATGTGACCAAAGGCAGCACAAGAATCAGTAATACCACTGTCACTAACCAGAATACTGGGCTCCCGACACCATCGCAGGGCAAAACCTTGCCTAAAGTGAAATGATGTATGAACTACCTTTGTGAGGAGAAGACAAAAGCTCAACTTGGCACTAAGAGTGCCTAGGGCAGAGCAGCACCAGCGATTCTCCCCCACATTTTCCAGGCTGAGCAGTCCTTTAGTCACTCAATGTACAGAAATTGCTATCAAACGATATTTGATTTTTGTTAATGGTAAAACTGTTTTTCTTGGCACTTTCTCTAGCTCTGTTAAATCTATTTAGAGACAAGAGAGGTTAGAACTGCACACAATATTCAAAAAGTGAGCATGAGAATGATGTCCGCAGTGCTGCTTTGTCACCACTTATTTCCATAATACTTTTTCCACGTTATTTGCTTTTCTGACCACCCCAAAGCTTTGAGCTGGTGTTCACAGAACTGGAACAATTCTGAGGCGACTTTCATCAGTGTCAAGAGTCGCATCCCATTTAAACTTCACACTCACAGGTGCACCCAAGTAAAATCAGAACAGGATAAAAAAAAAATCAAATTACAGGATGCCAACCTTATGCAACTGGAAATTTAGAGGTACAGAGTATCTGCAATCTTAATGAACCAGTGTAAAAGAACTGGTGGAATCAAAAGGCTGGCTTATGATGATAAAAAGGCAACGTAACTCATTTTGCTGATACACCTGGTATGTGAAAGCAATTACTGACAGGCACTGCCAGGATTCAGTGTAAAATTCTTAATAACAAAACTTTTGGTTCTATAGACCGTTCAGTTTCCACATGGCCATAAAGTAATTCATACAAAACTTCAGCTGTAAGCAAGCCAAGGGAAAGCTAAACCCGCATGGCAATGGTCTTCTCTCATTTCCAGATACCGTCAAAGGAACAATGGGAAAGACTTACAAAGGATCCTAAACTGGAGCCTGGGAAATGGAATTCAACAAAACACAGGAATGTGTGTCCACACAGACCCAAAGCTCTATGTAAGGACTGGGTAACACCTGCCACGCTCGGCATCTCTGCAGAGTTCTTACCACCTTATTCTAAGGCAAAAGGATTTCAGAGAAAACTGAGAATGTACTTGTGAAAGCAGGCAACTCGCATGCCTTGCTCTCTTCCAGGAACAAGGAGGTACTGACGCCTGACCTGCTAGTGACAATCTTTATTACTTAAGGGAGGGCAACCTTTAAGCTCTTGTCCTAAGAGAAAAAAGATGCTGGTTAATACTGGGGAAAGATAAAGGCCAGCATGGCTTAAAGCGTATACAAACACGAGTGATTAGCCAGATGTACTCTTGGCCAAGAGGGAGCTATTCATCCTTCCTATGGGAAGATAAGCAGTACTGCAGACCTACCAAAAAAAAAAAATTAACCTTCATTCCATTTGCAGTCACTGTGAACACAGCAAATACTGACCAGAAAGCACAGGAGCAAGTCACAGCATACTTTTAGACAGCTCACCAGGAAATGCTCACAGGGCCTCTGATGTGAGTTAAATTATCTCCAGCATCGCCTGCACAATAAAGTCTTTCTTTACTCTGCAAGTCACCTGCAAAACTCTTGGTTTTAATCAGATTAAAGTACCCCATTCCCCTGCAACACTGAAAGTACTTCTTACCCTCTCTGAAAATCTCCTCCTGTTCCACTTCTTCTGCATCGCTTACATCTAGGTCTTCAATTATATGGGACACAACTTCTCTCAAAGACATGCTGAAAGAGCTCTTGGGCTTTAGAGTGACCGAGGATCCCAAACGTTTACCTGACTCTCCGGAGGGCAAAGAGGACCTATTAACAGCTAGAAATGGAGAGCATTAATGGGCCGGTAGTATCTTTT
The DNA here is from genome assembly GCF_000699245.1 of Pterocles gutturalis. NCBI lineage: Eukaryota > Metazoa > Chordata > Aves > Pterocliformes > Pteroclidae > Pterocles > Pterocles gutturalis. Next base: position 9,021 of record NW_010132207.1, read on the forward strand.
TCAACTTTCTTTTAGTTTTCCTCTGAAGTAAAAAAACAGCCAAGCAGAGAGAGGAATCCACACAAGAAACTGATCTTCCTTTACTTAAAACAAAGTGAACTCCCTGAGTTGTATCTTAGGAACCATTTGGAAAAGCCCTTGCAACTATTTTTCAGTTCACACTGAGAAGCAACATTGCCATCAGCTACCTTTGGTAAAACAGAACTACTTAACCCTTAACTTTTGTCATTAGTGCCTTACAAATTCCAGCATCTTTAAGATACGCTCTCACTCCCCCTCCTCTTCCTCTCATTTGATGCAGTCCCCTGTTCCATGTGCTCCACACTCTTCTCCACATTATCTCTCCATTTGTCCTCAAAGTGCCTGCCATGGGTCTCTTCAGAGCAACTAACCTTTTCTGGTTCGTCTCTTCCCTTGGCCTTTCAAAACAACTTTTCCCACCAAGCTTGCCACAGACAACCCTCCAGAAGCAGAATATGGTGCAACAATCCACCAGGCAGTCGTTAATTTCTAAGCTTTCCATGGCAAGAACTCTTCTCCTGGCTTGAGCAGTACTGAATGCACCAACCATTCTTTAAACACCCTTTCTGTGGTGCTTTTGGCAAAGGACCATAAAAAAAACTCAATTAAAAAAGAAACATTAGCTGTCCATACCTCATGGAAAGCAGAGGGAGTTTTGATCGAAGAAGTGCACGAAGCCATTTCCTACAGCAGATCCTGCCCTGGCAGCTGCCCCAGGGTCACTAAACAGAAAACTTACAGCCACGCCTCAGGGCTGGCCTGGGTAACACGAGGAAAATGTGCTCCCATGGACAAGGTATCTGGAGGGAAACGGGTGCAGAAGAGATACCAAACACCAGGGAAAAACTGGCAAGTGACAGGACTTGCAAAGCATTGGTGCGGAGTGAGCAGGGAGGTGACCACTTCTGGCCGAGGGATTTTTAAGGCCCTGGACACAGCAAAGCGGTTAGCTGCAACACATAAATGACCGTACTGGGGCAAGGTCTAGACTAGCAGTCTACAATTCCTACGGATTATCTCCTTATCTCACCATATTTGTGACCAATCTACAGTGCCCACTTCTGGGTTCCCCAGTATAAGAGCGAGATGGAATGAGAGAGAGTCCAGCCCAGGGCCACCAGGACATTAGAGGGCCTGGAGCATCTCTCCAAGGAGGAAAGGTGGAAAGAGCCGGGACTGTTCAGCCTGGAGAAGAGAAGGCTCAGGGGGGATCTCATCAAGATACGCAAGCAGCTGAAGGGAGGGTGCAAAGCAGATGGAGGCAGGCTTTTTTGAGTGGTGCCCAGCGCCTGGAGAAGAGGCAACAAGCACAGACTGGAACACAGGAGGCTCTGTCTGAACATCAGGAAACATTTCTTTCACTGTGAGGGTTACTGAGCAACAGGTTGCCCTGAGTTTGCAGCCTCCATCCTTAGAGACATGTAAAAGCCACCTGGACACAGACCTGGGCAACTTGCTCCAGGTGGCAAGAAAGATGACCTCCAGAGGTCCCTTCCAACCTCACTCAGTCTGTGATTTCAGGTAATACCTGCTACACCCCAAGTCCTAACTCATAGTACTCACTGCCAGCCACCACCTCTTCTGAGACAGAAAGCTGTTCCATTGGGTCGCTCTGCTGGGAATGATCCTGCTGATCTTCTCGCTCGTTTGCAGGTGTTCTTGGAGACACATGAGTCATTCTGTCAACATGCTCATGATCAAGGATTAAGTCCTCAGAATATCTTTGGGTCTTTCCCTCATTTGTGCCCACACTGGATACCAGGCCCGCCAGCCTTACTTCCTCTTGAGCTGCATGAGAAATCTTGCTTCTCCGTGCTGGAGTTCCAAGAGCAGAAAGCTTATTTTGGCTCTGTTCATCAAACTGAGGCTGAACAAAGAGCTCGGTGTTACTCAGCATGATTTCCGCATCACTTGTCAGCGTGGCTGCTTGAATCCCAGATGCTGGTTGTGAGTCCACAAGATCGTTCTGTGCTGTTCAGATAAAGTTGTTTTAAAACAAGTTTTATGTGAAAAACTGTTCAAGGTCATGGCAACACGCATCTATTACCAGGACCTGCTTAAGTCAAAGCATGAATTTAAGTCATTCAACACAGTTTTACTCATCCTCCACAGACCAGGCACTGAACCTGTATCATCACACTTCAGCACCCCTAACTTTCTCTACCAGACCATCTCCCCAGTACCCACCGTTACGAACACGATCCCAAACAATTCTTGTGGTATAAATCACCAAACTGGCTGGAGCAGGTATTTAGTGCACAGAATCAAATCACCTAGAGATGCAAAGCCTCACTGTAATTTTGATTCTCAAATTACACTGGATTTCTGTGAACGTGCTAGGAGACTTTAAATGGTAAAATACAGACCACACTTCAGTCACTGCTTCTAGAAGCCACCGTATATAAGGCCCTCCCCCCCAAAACAGAAGTAACAACACAAAAGAAACCTTTTCTCTTCAGTACATTCTGTTCCACTCTGCCTTCAAAAGCTTCCACGTCAATTGCTTTGCGATTTTTTGGCCTCCGGAGCAAGCCTCTCTTTTCAACTGTGTCTGGTGGGATCAAGGAACCAAGAGACATGCGAAGAGATCTGTAAAAAGAGGAGGGAATAAATAATTCTCCAAACTTACACACTCCCCTTTTACTTGAGACATTTCACAAATCCCTTAGCTAGGAGAAATTTCCCCCAAAAAATCCTTGCAGATTACATGCCTGTCTACTTTAAAGAAATAGTTTAATTTAATGATACCACCTAACACCAGGATATGTATCACAGAGATCAGGAAACAGACTGCTTTACAGCCTCCTACCTCGAGAGGGCTGCAACCATATATCTGACCAAAGGTTCAGGAATTTAAAAAATTTTCAATAACAAAGAAAAGGGAAAAATGTTTGAGAGTAAAGATGTCCTCTTGATGACAGCAGGGTGGCAGGAGGACTTCAGAATGAGTCTAAGAAGCTGCTTAGTATCAGTATTCACAGCCCAGCGCAGCTACCAGCACACTGTAACTTGCTGGAGATGGGAGCTAAGATAGAAACACGCAAAGCATTGGAAAAGATGTATCTCACTGTACATATTTTGCATCCTAAAGAGACTGGCCGCACTTAGCTACCTCCTGTCCCTCTCCCTAGGCAGCTCAATTGAAAAGCGGGGTTCAGGGGATTCAAGAAGTCAGGAAGCACAGAACACAGCCCTACGAATCACTCTGCATGGGACCACAGGCAAGGGCTGCAAAGAGAAAGGTGAAATAGTAGGAATACAAGCTAGACCAACCTGGGCATACAGTGCAGAGCCACAATTTCTGAAAAATCACAAGGTACGTGGTGTAACACCGTCAAAGTCCATCACCAGAGTGAGATGACTGTGTTATCACAGGTCTTAATCATGAACCCAGGTATCTATACTGATCTTCACAACTACAGAGCTGAGGAATCAAGGCAGCTATAGTTTGGGTAGACAGAATTTAAGACATCGTAGTTTAAACTCACCGAGCCAAAGTGCTGTCCAACATTGACTGAGCTAGAAAAAAAATTGTGACACATTAGTTGAGAAATTACGCTGAGAAATTACCCTCTACACAACAGGCTACAGGAACGGCCCAGTGGATCACCCTCTTTGTAGAGCTGGTGATGCTATAATCTTCAAAAGTTACATTTTGGTGAGAACAGAATTAGATGACAGGTTCACTTTACAACTTCTTGTCTGCGCTTCAGAACCGAGTATGAGAATTCTAATAAGCAATTTCTGAAAGGGTAATAAAACAGTTATTTCAAACAAAATTTAAAATGGCACATGCCCTCACACTCAATATTAATCTTACCACGTCAATAGCAAGATGCCAGGCTAGGGCCTCAGCCACAACCACCCTTCAGCAACCCAAACCAAACATTAAAGCACCTGGAAGCTTTAGAATTACAGATAACTACTCCACAGGCAAAACTGTAACTCAAATCTGCTCTACTCACAAAGTCACAAAAATCCAAAAGCAGATCTGGAGAGCAGTGACACAACATAAGTAACACAGGATCCGTGACATAGCCACGCTCATACTAGCAAACCCTGGAGCATGCCCCCTCTGCTTTTACAGAGCTGCTCACATCTCATCAGAACATTTTCAGACCAGGTACCAGGCTAACGACAAGTCGTTTTTTTGACGACAGGTGAGTCGGGGGGGATTCAGCTCCAGATTAAAACATTCACACACAGGTGTCTATGTCCCCATCACAGTCAAGCACAATTAATCAGATGTAGGTGTCCACTTTCGGGTGGATCAGCCTCCATACTCCACCAACTAGATCTTGCCTAAAGGAGAGGACATCAGTTACCCAGTGTAAACACAGACACAGAGTGTCTCCAAGTCAGAGCAAGGTACTGGGGGCTGTGATTCGGACCCAAATCCCACCCTTGAATTCTCCTCCAGTTGCTACCGAACCAAGGTGAGGTGGTTTATCTGCCTCTATTAAACTGCAACCAAAATGAAAGTTGTATTTACCAAATTTGCAAATTTATGTTTAAAAGGGAAGACTTATTCCAATACAAAACATTATTTCTTTTATAAAACTACAAGACCCCCCTCTTTCTCAAACAAGAACTTTATAACTTGACATAAATGCAACAAAAAGTACGCAGCCTGTTCCATTTTCAAGTTTCTGGAATTGAGGGGAAAACAGGGATTGCTCCCTTTGGAGACACTTCTAAACTCCAAGAACACCAAACTGGAAAAACAGTCAAGAGGTCATATACAGTCAGGGCAGAGCCTTGGCTCAAAAAGGCTTATTTTAAATTTGATAGGAGGAGGTTTTACCACCTCTGCCCTCCCCTTAGGACAAGATACTGCAGTCTTGCTTCCAAACCTACAACTGCCCAGCTGAGAAACTACTAAGAAGTAAACTGTAGCAGATGAGAATCAGTTGACGGCAAATGCAGCGCTGAACAAGGTAATTTCGGACTGCAGCCTTACCTTGGTGCTGGGGAAGTCGTTTGTCTGCTGCTCTCTCAAATTCAGAAATCCTGAGTTTCTTTCTCTTCTTAGTCATACGGAACGCGGTGACAGGTGTGCCCTCAGGAGCAAGGTCGGGCAGCTGCATTTCCACCCTACCAATACAAACCAAGCCTTAAGAAAGGACAACGTTATCACTTAGCTACCCTAGAAAAGTCCCTGTAACATCACTGAAAAGCAAATTGAAATTATTTGTCCTGCCTGCAGCAGAAGTAAGGAACTAATTGATGATTAGCTCAGCAAATGTAGGAACATGTCATTCCTTCCTACTTAACCAAAGTACATTTCACAAAGAGAATCACAACTCGAGTATACATTCAACACAACACAATTGAGAAAGGTCAGACTGGAGGAAAAGCTTGGACTTCCAATGAGTCCCATCGCTCTCTGCTCCTAGCAGCACACAGAAGCATCTAGGTCTGCCAGCTACTCCAGCGTAAATGAAAAAGCCATCACCATGAAACATTAGGTACCATATAATATCCCAGTCAGGCACTGGATCAGGATCAGAAAATAAGCCTGAGGTTTTTTTTCCCCCTTCACTGTGAAGTTCCAAGAATCCCCTCTCATGAAGGCCCCATTCACGCAGCGAGCTGCTGCCAGCACTCCACTGCATCCTGCGGGATGGGAGCAGAGCGTCCCTCCCGCAGCCATGCGCCTGCCTTCAGCAGGTGCAGCGTTCTGGATCCTTTGCTGCAACAAATGTGGCTTCAATAGAGCAATAATGGTGAGGGGATCATGTCTACAGGTCTTTTCCCCTTACAAAATCCATTCTCTAGCACTCAGAAGTACAGCTAAGTTTCATTTCTCATGAGCATAACGTAAGCCTAAGCATTAGATTCAACCAGCTGGAACGTACTGGGGATCAACTGTAAAGCAGCAGGGAAAAAAAGACTGCTCATTTTTTTTTATCTCTCCTGGTAGATGCTATTGCAACTAGGGAAAGCCGTGCCTTCTGAAATTCAAGAAAGCTCACGTCAACTAAAGGAAGGCTGTGAGGAAATTTTTTAAAAAATACTTAAATTTTATGGAAAATGTAATAATATTTTTTACAAGTTTATAACTGTTTAACTTCAAGAACTAGCTAACATATGGAATATAAAACTGCAGAGATCCAACCACCTGATCTTTTCATTTAAGACAGGCTGATGAGAAGCACATTCAGAGATGTTAAAGAACTACAAGAAGCAAAATCAAGAAGGAATTAAAATAATACTGCTCATCTTTTTTAACAAACAAAAACCAAAGACCCAAGCTACCGCACTTACAGAAAACAGATTTTTCTTCCTCTCTTAAAAAACCCAGAAAGACAGAAGTTCACCTAATATTTTAGATTACCTGTTTAAGGTTGCTTATAGTCAATGCAAAATGTTTAGCTGTAAATCACACTATTTAGAACAGTCTACCCTATTCCACAGAAAGTGAAACCACACGCGTTGTGACAAACCTGGCTAAAGCAAATTAAGACCTACCACCACTGCTGGTTTTTCTTCTATTTCATAACAAAGTGGAAGTAAACAAACCACACTTCAGCCTCTCCAATGCACTCAGGCCTATTAATTTGGAATATTCATGGAAGGTAAACATGAATAAAAACCACAGGCAAACCTCAACCCCAAGCCACTCCACAGGAAGGAAATAACCCCTCGCAGCCCAAACCAAGGACAACCAAGAAGCAGTAACACCTTAAAAAGCCACCACAGCTCGCGTCCTGAATACAAGACACAGCGGTCACTCATTGCACCTCAGCATTGTCAGCACACAGCCTGGAGCCTTGGAGAACTCCAAGAACTTCTATTTTAGTACACCAGAGACAAATAAGAAAAATAGATTTCCATCAGGAGAATTATTGCATCCAGCAGTTCCACTACAAAAAAGATATTAAGGAGGACTAAGGACAAACCTGCAGTATTTGCTATTCAGACCCCTGGCCCCAGTGATTCCTATGCTATTTTTAAAGCTAGAAAGGAATTTCTGAAAATCCCACCTGACAGAATGAAATTCTGATCATTGAAAGATAAGTAAAGAAATCCTGCTCCCCAATCCCATCGTGGGAACTGCAGCTGTAGCTGGTAGTGTAAAAAATTAAAATAAAAAAAAATTACTTACGTGCTGGAAATCCTCTTAGATGGGAGTTCTGATGGAGCTGCTTCTGTTTCTTCATGTTTAGATATCCAAGGTGCCAGAGGTGAAACTTGTGGTTCTGCCAACAAACCAAAACATTTCCTTTCTCCAACTCAATCCAGCAAGAACGCAAAAATGCAGTGGTGTCAAATACACCCCACATTCTGTAACTTACATTTATTAACAGGTTAAAACAAAGACCTGGTGAAAACTGTTGGGGTTCTGCTCCTAGGAAGGCTGGCACACACAGTGACAAAGCCAACAACGACAAACGGCCACATCAGGGTCCCACGTACTGCAGGAGAGCTGAAGTGAAGTTTGCAACAGCCTGTGCCTCTACAATTTACATACGAACCTGCAGCTAAAGGCAGCACTAGGACTACATGCTTGCTCACAACACGAAGACTAAGGGAAGAATATTTTCAAGAATATGATTTCATCAATACAAAATCACCTCACTCAGCAGCCCCAGCAGCACTTCCTCGTTTACCTGAATCAGTCATATAACGGTCTGTATTTCTGTTCTGCACAACAGGGTGTGAATAACAGGCTACAAAAGAACATCTCCTGTTCTCAACTGCATCAAAACACTGTCCTTCTGTTCTCTGCTTCCCTGAAAAAGGATACCTACGGGTCCGGATGATTCTCTTGAGCATGAGCCGTGGTGTGTCGTTGTCAAGATCAGGCAACAGATGTCTCTGCTTAGGCACCGTGCTTCTGACAGAATGGTTCTTCTTTCCTGAATCAGGTACAGTCTAAAGAGAGAAATCAGAGACATGCAATTCAAAAATCCTATTTTCATCACTGAAGATGAATCTCAGTATCAAAAGCATTCATTATCTGCCTTCTAATAGACACCTGAACTAGCTAAAAGGGAGCATTTCCCAAATCCCCAAAAAGAAATCCCCCCCAGGTGCTTTTAACAGCGCTGGTGCCTCTCTGTCGGGATGAAGACAGCTCAGAGCGGTGCGTCACCGAGGATCGCGACACAGCCCTCCCCGGGGACACCCGGCCGCGGGGCTCCAACGCGCGGCCCAGGCCCTCGGTCCCGCACAGCCCCGAAAACCAC
>NW_010132208.1:0-8561 GCF_000699245.1 Pterocles gutturalis
GAGACAGTGTGTGAAGACGCCGCTGATGCTCCGAGGGGTTTGTACCTGCAGCAGAGGTTATTCAGGTGGTCAAGCGCTCAGAGAAAAATAAAAAAGTGGAGTTTTACCCGTGAGGGTTTGTTTCCCGCTCTAGAACAAGCCTGAAACCTTGCGGAGCGCAGCGGCTCCTCCAGCGGCAGCCAGCGGGTCTCTGGGGGACGTGCTGTCACGTACCGGCAGAGGTACGACAAGCATCAGTAGGAAGATACATGTAACAGTCTTTAAAAGCTTATTAAAACATTAAGCGGACAGAAGGTAAACAACACCTGCAAGCTTTCCGCTGTATAATGAACATTTGTATGATCTGGGTAGCAGCCAAACAGTGCAGTCTTAAAGCAAATGATGCCTTTTGATTTTTAAGAGAAAGAAGATGCACGTAGAAGGCTGAAAATAAAACCCACAGAAATCCGCAATGAGTCATTGATCCTTTTTTTAAATGTGTGTGGTGCTGTAACTCAAATAATTTATAATCTGACTAGGACTTAAAAAAAAGGGGGGGTTAAACAATTTATAGTTTCTTTTTGACAAAATAGCGACTGATAAGCACTTTTCCTTTTTATTTAACATTATCCTATACGCACCTACATGAAAAAGGAATGTGAATCCCTGCTTTTTGGCCATTTAATAAAGATGAAAATAATGACAGTGATGTTTAAAGTATATTTCTGTCACCTTCTGGGGTTGCAAAGTTTCTTTATGTGGTGTAACAACAAATGGATTTATAAAACATTTACCCTACTATCCTGACTCACCAAAAGTGTTACAAAGAAGTTTCACCCAGGACTATGGATAAGATTGTGGTATTTATGATACCTGCATTAAAAATTAACTGTACTTCAGATAAATAATATGTGGACACTTAGTGGGCTTAGACGGAGAAATAGAAAAGCAAATAATATATTGTATTGCAATGGCAGAACCAATTTGTCTCAAGTTCAAAACGAACTCTAGTATAAAAGTTTGATTTATTTTCTATTCTTTCATACTTCTGAAAAATTTACATCTACAGAGGAAAGAATAAAGTGGAGGTTCTGAGTGCAAGGGTAAACACACTGAGAACACCCGAGTTGTAACATAGTCCCTTCTCTCTAGCAGGTCACTTCCCCCCTTCACCTTTTCCTCCAGCATTCCATGGAGCAGAACTACCACCTGGGCACATTGCGGGGCTGTTCTAAAAACGAACTGGTGAAACTTCAAACTGGAGGAACAAAAGCCTATGAACGTATTATTGCTCTCTGTGTTATCAGTCTTCAAATATTACTCATTTCAGGTATTATCTACAATGGGCTTGAACTGAAATAGCTTTTGTGTCATTAATGACATTGAAGTGTTGCTTAACTGGAATTCCTCCAGCGTGGCTATGTCTTGTGGTATAACTGCAGCTTGTGTAGACATACCTGGCCTGGTTTTAATTAGGTACTGTGAGGACTGCTAGCAACCTTCAAAATCCATCTAAGGACCTCAGTAGATGACCAGGTGTGCTATGGTATTTCAGTATGTAAATAAGCTAGTTTAAAACTGCATCAGGGAGAGATAAGGTAATGGTACCTTCAGTTCTAGAGCTCCCACTTCATGCCCTCACCATTTCTTCTTTGATATAACGTGAAGAAGTCAGGAGAGCACCGCAGGCCTGAAATCCATTTCTGTTTCTCTGGGTCCTGTAACCGCATTGGGTGGCTCTGCTTTCTGTCACTGTTCCTGCTTCTTGGGACTCTTCACTGCTGGGGATATTAAAAAAAAAAAAATAAGATAAATAATCTATAGATGTTAAATCAGTGTGTACACTATACTTAACTGTGCAGATGTTCTCAAATAAAAGGTAAAGTGGCCCAAGAGCACAGATCGTATGACATTAAGAAGAAACTAGTAAAATACGGACACGGTGCTGTTGTTAAACAGATTTACAGCTAAAAATGAGAAAATAACCATCCTGTCTCTTTACATGAAGACAACAGACAATGATACACTACCCAATATAAAAATTGTTCCCACCCTGTCTTCTGTCCTCCCATGTTTGCAGTTTTTGCTTGGTTTTAAATGGCATTTAAACTATGGCACTGACTTTACATCTTCAGTTTATTCATCCCAGCTCCCCTGGGTTATGCCTGCTGTACAGATCATTGCTCTGCCAGCACCCACCAAAACATGATTCCCCTTCCTAGCTGCAGCTTTAAACCTCTGTTGTGTCCTTTTCCCAGGCATGCCTCTGAGCTATCAACACAGGATGCTCACACGTGCCACCTTTTCCAACCTGTAAGTTTACCAGGGAATGAGAGTGAAATAGTAAAAACAGTTCACTTACTCACCTTGAGGAAGAAAAAAAATACCAGGCAAGTATTTGTTGTTAATATTCTGATGGCTATAAAAAGTTCATTAAATCCAGATCTGAGGAAAAAAATGGCATTACTTGAGATTCATTATAAAATTGGGTGCCAGTAATACAAAGGTCTTGCAAGCTTCCGAGAAGGATTTTTGTGAGAATAGCTACATCTTACTTCTCCAGGTTCCTAAAATGAAAGGCTTCTATAAAAGAAAGGATTTTTTTTTTCTTTTTGAAAAGAATAAACATGACAAAAGATCCTGTCCTGGGACCTAGAAACATCTGCCTGGAGAAACCACATTTAAAAATCACAAATTCAAGGCAATAAGTCCAAGAATATTGAACAGACATGATAATACTACAGTGATACTGTGCTACAAAATACTGTTACTATTTTTTTAAACTACTGCACCATTTTCAGTTTTCAAAAGATGTAATTATCACATTTAAATAAGATTATCTGACAGTCATTATTATACTCCAACAATCAAAAATGAAGTATAGTTACGTAACTCAGACCTCATTAAAATTTTAAAGCTTTGCTTTTTTTCTATTGTTAGGATGATACTCCTGCTCCATGCCTTAGTTTTTTCTTGACTCCATGGTTTATCTGTGCAATTTCATACACATAAAAGAAATTCAGGAAATCTCATGCTCCAACTGCCATTTCATCATCTCAGACTAACTGAGAAATGCTGACCCAGCAAAGGAAAAAACGGATTACAGTAGGACTGGAGTGTGTCATTTGATGGCTTTTTTTACAAAGCATGTGGTACCTCAAATAAGATATTTTATAAACTAAGCAAGTCAATGGCTTCAGGAATAGGACCGTAAGTAGCACGAAAGGCGACTTAAGGTGAATGAAGATAAAGCCACATATATGTTGTTAACAGACAAGAGCTTGCACAAACTTATCCAGCCATCAACAACCACAGATATCAATACACAGAGGTTTAATTGCTACATACAGTCTGAGGAAGGAAATGAAGTTACAGATGCAGAATAAATAACAACCTCTGTACAGATACAGAGCGCCAAAGAATTGCCAAGACAGACAATATTTTTTACACACAGACAAGATTATTAAATAGTTTTCTATGCACAAGTGTCCTGAACATTTATTGAGGAAAAAGAATACAACTAATTACCTGGGGGGGCAACCCAAAAAAACAAACAACAGCATTGTGGTGAATTTTTTTTTTGGAGAAAATACATGGAAAAGAAAATCTAGTCAGAAACTGTAGGAGGTCGTTAAAGCACAACATTATGGTGAAATCCTAGTAGCTTTGGTGGGGTAGTAAAGCAGAATGGAACAAGATCAACCCCATCTGAGCACCTCCTCGAAGTCTGTTCTTACAGCCTTTAATACTGCAGGCAAGGAAGGAAAGATGAAGGGATAAAGAACTTTATGTCTTGCCTTGTATTAAGTGACATACCAGCAACTGGAAAACAAAATCCTCTTTACATAAAGAGGTGAAAGCAAACTACCAGAGCAGGCTCAGTAGCCTGGCCAGAAGTCATGCAGAAGCAGTTTTTTTGCTGCTTTCAGGACAGGCTCACGCTTCTTATTGCAGATACCTTGCTGTTAATGTTATACTATTCGCTCACGATCAAACACCCTCTTGCAACATCTAACTGCCCCTGGGAAAACACCTTATTGTCTGATATCGCACACATACCCTAACCTTGCGTTTAGTCCTTGGACCTGTTAATGGTTAAAGGAGAGCACATCTCAGACTTATTTTTACAGAAGCCCTATGTGACCATCTATAAATAGCAAAGAGAACATGATTAATCTCGGTCTTTCATCTAAACTGCCATTGTGTGGCAATGCGCTTCTGAAAAACCTTGAAACCTTCTCAGTTAAAACTTTTAGTTCCCCGAGTACAAGGCCTCCAGAAGATAAATTACAGATTGACGTACACTGGGCACACATGACGTTTCAGTTTATATCCAGAAACACCAAACTGCGTAACAACATCCGGGGATGGTACACAAGGACGAAGCAGCAGTTTCTTTTGTGCGCTTACTGATAAATTCAGATTTATATTCATGACACAGCTATCAAATACTGTAAAAGCCGTAATTCCTTAAACTCATACACACCACATTTTATTGACTGCCGTGCTAATAATTTTGGAATTATCTATTAATTCAAATGGCAGCATACAAAATGAATGCTCCCCTCAACCAGCTCCCTTTAACAACCCAGTTTACTGGAACCATCACAAGCGAAATCAATAAACAGAACCTATGTTTTCAAGAGACATTTTCTGAAATTTTAAACCTCATATTATCTGTCATGTCCAATAGGTAAACAAAGGTATAACACAGTTTCACAAGCAGAGAAGCTAATACAAATACTATCCTATCTCAAAAGGGCCATCTTATTCTCCTTTACAAATTTGGCCACATATTCCCATGCCCTCAGCAAATTTACACCTGTGTGGCACATTAGAGGAGATTATTCATCGAAGAAATGGTCAGGACTTCTCTGCTGGGACTTTGACTTTTTTTTTTTTTTTTTTTTTTAATTCTTTAGTTGCCTCAGCAAACCAGTATGACACATTGCATCGCCACATAAGTCCTCCAGCCATCATTAAGGGAGGAATGGGAACACAAAACCCGTGGGGAGTACAGGATTAGCCATTTTGTTGCTAGCTCCATTTTCAGACCAGATTAAGCCGATTATGAAACTGTACTTTTAGCAGCACTGCCAAACCTCCTAGCAGGATGAATGTGTGGGGGTCCCTTCAAGGAAAGAAGAAAAAGCACAGAACAAACAGATATTTCTGGGTGTGCTCTGAAAATCAGTAGAGAGCACATCACCAAATAAATGTTTTGGGAGAAAGAACTGTATCATTCATTGAGCAGTCCATAAGCCATCACTTACAGTTTGTTTTGGGTTGGGTTTTTTTCCAGTTTTGGAGTTGTGGTTTTTCTTCTCTCCCCTAGAAAAAAAACACAGATTACTGCTAGATCAACCCACACTAGAATTGAAATGATCCGCGTTATCAGAGTATCAGTGATAAGGCATGCCACTAAACTAAGCTTTATTGATTTAAAACAGCTATTTCAAAGGTGACAATCTACAATTCTCTCGATTAAGGTGGAATGAAGTAGAGATTTAACAGGTGATTATGAGATCTTCCTAGCTGAGTGTAGAACAATATCCATTGCAATAAAAATCTTTAGGAAAGTATCTCACATGGAGCAAAAGCACAAACATGAGTAACAAGTACACATCTCACACCTTTCCAATAGATTTTTAAGGATAAAAAAAAAAAATCCAAACAAAAAAACAGGTTGCTTAGAAAAAGAACTATTCCTAACAGTTACAGGAAAATAAATACACAGAAATATATAGAAAGATTCTATATCTCTCAAGTCAAGCTTTTTGAGGAATTAAATTTAAGATGGCAAGCATAAATGAGCGAGCATAAATTCTAGATCAAATTCTACACTTCTTATAACAGAATCAGATCCAGAGAGTAGTGAAGCCCCTTCTCTTGCAAGCCCTGACACCTTGGAAGGTACAAGTCCATGTGCCATGAATGTGCAGATTAAAAAAAATATATTTTGATGTTCTACTTGATGGTTGGTTTTGAACATATTTATGATAATCTGTCATATTGAGACTTTTACAAAATCATAGATGGAAACAGACATTTAATTACAATTAAAGATCAATGACAAAAGATATACTTTTAGTTACTAAAAATGTGTTTGTAAAATCCATTAGAGCAACCCTGCTACCCAACACAAAACAGAGAGCAGACAGAGCAAAAACTATTTAAATGATAGTGTTTGTCCCCCAGCTAGAAGTAAGTATCTGGAAAGAGGAGATAATCTGACAAAAGCAGGGAAAGTAATGGACACAAATGTTTGGGGGTTTTTTTGTTTGTTGTTTTTTGTTTGTTTGTTTGTGGTTTTGGGGGTTTTATAAAATATGATTTGGTTCATGAGGCTCTGGGAGCTGTATGTTTTACTAAGCAAATCTATCAATATCAGACAGAGAGCAAGAGAGACAGAAAGAGATTGATACATCTCAAAACTACTACAAGGTAGGTATATTTTTGTATACGCAAAATGGGCTGGTTTTCCATGTTCTCACTTTGCACTGCAAAAAGCAAGCTAAATGCCATTCACATAATTGCTTGATCTACTTTACTTTGGATGTACTTTTTACTTTTTGCACTGATGATGAAAATAAAAACTCTGAATTGCTTTTCTGCAAGAACCCAATTAGTCTGTCCCACAGTTACAAGTTTCCAGGGGTTTACAGTGTTGTGAATAGATGTAATGGGAAACAGCCTCATCTGCTGGTTTCAGGAGATACTAGCAGGTGTCTATGCATAGTTTAATACTTGCTTTTTTTTCCCTCTCCACTTAAATCTCTGGTACCTCATGCAGTAAATTCTACAGGATTGGGTTTTGGGGGTTTTTTGCAGCTGCTCTATATATAGCATCAGCAAAAACATTTGCTCACACTCCTCAGATGACTGGAAACCCCAGTTAATTCATTAAAAGGAAAAGCTCTGAATCTACTTTCTATCTCCTGTTTGTTAACACAGACAGACGTCTAAAGAGATTGCTCAGACTCCCCATTATTTAGTTTTAAGTTTCTTGCAATTTTACTGTAACTTCATAGTGTTCCTGAGCAGGTATTCCATGGGACTGTTTGTTTCAAACAGAAGCATGTGATGGAGATTTTCACTGGGATTTTTTGTTTGTTTGTTTAAAAAGTTCATTTTAAAAACTTCTGAAAGAAGATTATTGAAAAATATGCTGGTTTATCTCATTAAAGATTCAACTGGTGACTTCCAGGCCATCTGGAGTGACAAGGCAGCCCAGGGTCAGGGAGTTCAGTCACCAACGCGAGGTATGAGGCCAGGGCACAAGTGTACCTACAACCAAAGCCATCGTGTCCCGTCCCTCCCACACATTGCCCTCTTCTACCTCTCCAAACAACCGGTCATTACCTTTATTGCTGTTGTTTGGCTTACACACAGGTTTCCTTACTTGCCAAGGGATCCCATGCGTAAGTGTTTTCCATATCCCTGTGTGGTCTGTTAGCCTCACGTTCCCTCAGGGTACTGCTCTAAAGTTATTATATGTATTTCCAAACAAATAAATTGGTTTTGATGAAGTTAAAGCTATAATGACTCTGTCATTATTCCAGTATCTTGATTGCAGAAATTATTTTAAAGAACATGGGTCACTCAGGTTACTTAAATCATCTTGGCTTCACAATTCCATACTTCCTTTAGACATGACTGATCTAATTCATTTTTGAAGGGCTGATCCATTCCAGTTCCCATTCAGATCAGAAGGTTCTGCATTCACTTACCACTTCTGACAGTCAGGCCACGGTTTCAATGTCTGTGCTCAGGTGGGAGACCTTAGATGCACAGGAAAGAGGTTAAAAGTAGATGGAAACAAACAAAACAAAAAACTTAAGATAGGAATGAGCATACAGATGGCAGTTATAAAGATGCACTTAGAAAGTGGAAGAAAGGAAAGCAGAAGCAAATAAAACAAGAAATGTGCAGAATATCAAAGGCCATAAGCCTGAACTGTTATTTTTGCATGCAAATTGCATTTCAGAGATTAGTCCTAGAACGCAATTTATTATGATGTGAAAATCATACCATGACTAATTCTTTATCAAGAGCACAATGCTATTAAACACAATTGCGTGAAGGAGATTGCTCAGGAGACTGCATCCGCATTGACCCAAAGGGAAAAACACCATTTCAACATTCAATAACCTACATCACCTGCCAAAATCTGACTCATCAGAAGTTGCTCACAGCAATTATTCACAAGAGGAACACAGTCTAACCATTACTTTGGTGTACTCTGTATTGCTGGACAAGATACACATATATTAACCTTCTTGGACCACTCAGAATCCCTGAGAGGTGTAAAAATTACTTATTAGAAGATCCTTGTACAAAGATCAATTTATTATCAAAGGACAAACATATGGATCTTACCCTCTCAGCTTTTAGCCTTCCCCAAATGTGAACATGAACATTTCTCAAGGGCTGGAGTTTTGAGAAGTCTGAAGTTCCTGATCACTTTCATTCCCCATCACCTCTATCTCCTACCTCCCATCTGCCTACAGCCATCAATTTGCCACATTTGGCTCTTGCTGCAGGGGATACTTTGCAAGATCGATGATACCATGTTCCAGTTG
>NW_010132208.1:8573-18930 GCF_000699245.1 Pterocles gutturalis
TAATTCTGCTTACGCATTATCACTTTACAGAACAAGAAATTGCTGGAACACAATGACAGAGGAAAGAGCTAACTGAAAAAAAAATACCCATATATAGATTGATTCATCAGGAAATTTCTCCTACCGAGAGTGGATTTTAGAAGTGGTGCTTTGTTTCATAACCAAAGATGCTGTAGTTATGAGATCTATTTCCCTTTCTGCTGGAGTATTCTTGCTATACAGTACTCTAGAAGGACAGTATAGTGTTGCTTTGTTATTTTTTGTTCTCTGTGTACATAGCTTTACAAGATGTTGAGGATATTCACAAGGTCTTCAAAAGATAGGTATGTCCATGTACATACTAGGAGCACAGTGAAATGACAGCAAGCTTTCACAAGCACCATACTGCTTTTTTAGACCGTGATGCATAATATGAAGTTAATTGTCCTTTCTTGCTATCAGATTTTCAGGCCCACTCCTTCACATTACTGCCAACTTAAAATACCCATTTGATTTCACAGATATTTTAACTCTAGCAGAAATTAAGAACTAGAATCTTCAGTTCTAACAAATCTCTACCTTTACCAAAAATCTACCTTTACCAAAAGTAACCACTCTTCTGCCACCAATTTCCTAAAGCAATCATTCCAAACATGATGTCTAAAGTAAAATAAGTGTTACTGATAAGTTATTTAAATTAAAACAAATACACAGGAACCCTTTTATATGAATGGGGAGTTTATAAAAGAAGCAAGAGAAAGAACACTGATATCCACAAAGGCACTAGGTGGATTATATAAAAACATTACAAATAGTCCCTCTTCCAAAAAGTATAAACGAAGACAGAAACAATAGCTCCATAAATAAAGCACGAAAGAATAAAAAAATTTCCCCCAAGACTGTTAAACATTAAAAAGTTCAGCTTTGTCTTCCTGTAAAAGGGGCAACAACCTTTAGATTTTGCATACGAGTTTTTGGGTTCCTCCATTTTTCTGCAGCACAGTGAAATGTTTGTCAGATCACAGGAACAGTGCCTGTAACAGGCAACCCTTTACATGTTCTATATAATGAGCACTATTGCTCTAGGTGACAGGCCTCCCATTCTTCTGAAATACAGAAAACATTCAACAGTTACTGAAAAATGTTGGTGGGACGAGGTGAGACCTGTCACTGATGTGACACATCTAGGAAAGAAGAATACTGGAAAACCCAGAAAACACTGTGATTACAAACACATGAATTCAGATATGAAAACTGCACTCAGAAAGTTTGGAGAATAGAAGGAGAGATAAGAGAAATTAGATTAATTTCAAACAAAAAGATAATCAAATACCAATTGAAAACTTCCGCGCATACTTGTGGAAAAAGGTTAAAAATTAGAAACTAAGCATGAAACAGGAAACAACTGTATTGCAAATGCAAAGACTTACTAGGAAAAAGACCAAAGGATATATTTTATTTCACTGGAAGTTTTAAGTAAGAATAAAACTAGCTGTAGATATAGGCATAAAGCTTAGATGCTGTTGCTGAAAATGGAATTCCAGCTTTAATGCATTTAGTTAGGTATCTGAAGCAGTGGAAATAATATGCAGTTCCTCACAGCAACATGTTAAATAATCCGTTGATAGGCAATGAACCACACCAGGAGATGTGTTACTAGAAAAATAACCCAGCACTGCTACCCCCAAAAAACCTAATCTTCAGCAATATTGAAGTAATCTCCAAAGGAAACAACTGCTGCAAAAAAATGCAAATATTCTAAAACATTTTAGCAAAGGTATAGGAAAAAAAAAACATATATGGTTTTTTAGGATTCTGTCTGATATGTGGAACATGTTTACAGGTAACCTTTTTCAAAAGCAGAACTGTTTGCCCCCCCTCCTCCCTGCACTTCGTTACCAAAGCTGATACCAGATCTCAATATTCTCAACTATAGATCCTTGTGACGTGGTAACAGAACAGATCGTTCTCATTACAAAGTAACTTCTAGATAATTTAAAATACTATTGCCGCTAAGAACAGAATACAAAAGGTACATTGTGGTATAGTGTTCCACTCACCAATCTGGTACAAAAACAAAAGAGCTATAATAGGCTGGGAAAAATGCCTCACAAAAGCTGTGGATTAATCTTCCCCTTTTAATCCAGTGCTGGTTACTATTCCAGTTCTTACATTCATTGCCAGGACATGGCGTCTGCCAATAAACAAGAATTAATCTCCTTTCATTTCATGTCGATGCAAAGGTTTAGAAATTTAATGAGAAAACATTATTTGAAGGACAGAGAAACCGCTGAAAGGTAAGAAGAGAGGAGGAGAGGGCAACAAGAAGTTGTCTTGTATGTGCTTTCCTTCTGATTTCTAGTCGCGTAAACTGGGATAGATACCCAGCCTGCTCTGGATCACAGTTCCAAAGCAGCCCTTTAACTTCAACAAACTTTTGTTCCCAGGCTCTTATTTCAGTTTTCATTCCATGGAGTGTTCAGTGTTTTAGAACACATTCTAAGAATCAATGTTAAAGGCTTGTGGAACAAAAGGCAAATATCTGTTTATTTCCTAAAATACACACACAGCTTTCCTTAAATATACCATCAAGACATACGGCTCACACATACAGGTGGGACACTCCTGACACAGACAAACAAACTATTTTCTTTTCTGGTGAAGTGACTGACAGGCAGAAGAGCTAAAGTTTCAGCTACAATTAAGTCTTCATTTGATACTTCAGAAACTAAAAGGAGCTCCATGAAGCTAATACACAGGGCCCAGTTAAACAGTGCAAGTGCTTGAAATGTTCATCTAGGCCTGAGCCAAAAGATTTTTAACGTTAAACAGGGGAGTAATTCTACTGACAACTACAGAAGCCAGTAGGACAACTTTCTCTTACTTAAAATGGGTAGCACTGAGTCATTGAAAAAAAAAACCTCTGAAGACTGTCAGAGATATTAGCTAAACATAATTTAGTGATAAGACTAACGATAAAATCAAGTGTTCCATAAATGCTGCATTCCATGATTCTGAATTAATTTTGTCGATCAAGACCTCCATCCATCAAACTACCTAATTCACTTTAAATGTTTAGCACCAGGTCTAAATTCAAGTACACCTTTAATTACTCATGACTGAAGTCTTCGCATGCATACTTCAACCACTTGAAAAAATAGCTCACCATCCACATCAAAATATTCAACACATTCAGTTTGAGTATTATCCCATCACACTGGGGGCAAAAAGAACAAGATGACCCTCTCCCAACACATTTGTACATCTTTTTCCTCCCCTAGAGGAAAAACCCTTTGACATCAACCTTTCACATGCAGTCAAGTGAGATGTGCATTTGATGACCTCTGGTATATCCAGAAAAAAAACACCATACATCCCGTAAAAAAGGATCTGGATGAGTAATACATTACTTTGAGCACTAAATAAAATGTTATGTTATCATACGTGTTAGAAGAATTGTTTTCATTTATCCTTCTGCAACCTAAAAAATAGTCTTCCTAACAAGATGTGATAATCCAAACTCAGAGAGTAAGAGAAGGCAAGTCTAAGGGGTCAGATTTTTTTGTAATCCATCCCAAGAATATATAAAAGCATAAACCAGTACAGTTTATATTCTTTTCCATCACTCCTACATGTGTCTTTATGCAAATCTAACCCTCAGGTTGCACATTTGCAACAGAAACATTCACATAATGCAGCTTTGATGCTAATGATGCTGTATAAATAATATGCAGGGACTGGTGCAAAGCGTTAGCTGCACATTCATATCACACATATGCACAGTTATTAAAATAGAATTGCATATAAAGATGTTGTACACTAGGAATACTCATTAGTATTTTACTCACCTATATGCAGCATATGAAATAAAGCTTAGGTTTTGCAAATAACATAATTTCTAAGTATTTGTGCATATTCGTAAGTATTTATAAATAACAGGCAAGTTCCTTTCCTCCTCAGAGCTCCAGTGGAAGAAAGCGAGTTCCATGTTGGCAGTTGGTGTAAAACCGAGTAAGTTTAGTTGTGTGAGGATACAATGACCTTGCTTCCGTGCAGCATTCTCTCCTGACTACCTGCAACTATGGGAACAACCCGGGCTTGGTGTTCAGACAGTTTAAGAAGTATTTTCTGGTACATCCTACCTTTTTCCCCTCGGTTTTCATGCGTTTGCTCGTTCTTCATTCACGTAGCAGACAGTCCTGGGAATGGTACGCAGAAGTAATATCAGTCCTCAGAGGCCAAAGTCACTGATGTCAGCTGGGCAAGATGATCAATTTAGCAACAGTTAGTGTGGCTGGGCTCTACATGGCATCATCCCAAACATCATAGTGCAGTCCCAAAAACTCTATAGCAAAAATTGCTTTATGAAGTTGATTGCACTTGTTACTACTGAACTACAAATAAAGTTTACACAGTTTATGCTCTTGAAAGTTCATATTCAGAGCTGCTGCATCACAGCATCTACAAAGACTATATTTTATACACACATTTTTCTTTTAAAAATGTGTTCTGTTTCAATGATGAACTTTCATACTTGGCATATCTCCAGCATTACAAACTTGTTTTCCTAAGCTGAGCATTTATTTAGCACAAGAGGTTTCCTTGAAACGTTATAGAACCATTTTGTGATGTAATTTTTCTTCTTCCTACTAAGGCACAACAGAATTATTTTATCAGGAGAGGTATTTGCAGCTCTGTCTTTCAGTGACTCAAGACTGCTTTGCTGTTTAACTGAACAGACATTTATCTTCTTTTACAGTTTTTGTTTCTTTGGATTTTTAAGAACCACTGGGAAGAATAACTGATACTATATAGCTGCTTCAGCTAATGAGATTATACAAATATTACCATCAATAATCCGGGGGCCAATAGCTTAAAATAATGATAAAGCCAAGTTTGGCACAAATCACAACTTAATTTGCATTCTCACTGCTTCCTGACACTTTTTAGAGATCTGTTAGTCACACTGATTGCAAACAAGCGGCAGCTGAATCTCACAGTGCACAGTGACTCTCCCACGCAGATCAAAGATCCTTCCATGCAATTCCATTTCAATTAAAAATATATTGCTCCCCCCCAAGAAGTTACCCAAATTACAAGCTAAAATCAGCAGTTTACTTCTCAGTGAAAATTTTACATAGTTTTATAATGGAGAGCAAAATCTCACTTGTTCTTACTGGAATAAATTCAGCGCCCAGCAAGAAAACAATGAAAATAGATGGGCCTGTTACTCTTGTAGCATAAAAATTACCAAGAGTGATTTTGGCACCACAAGAAAAAATAATTTATGAAAAGCAAGTGCAGTGACAGTAAAAAATATCAACCTTACTACTCAAGAGCCAGAATGCCTCTATCAACCCAACAAGACAAGTCTGACCGCTCTGCCTGGAGGAACTGCACAAAGCCAGACTGATGGCTGTGGTGATGCCACCCTGATACAACATGAGACAGAAATTAAGAGGAGATCAAAGTCTGAGTCACATCCATTATCATACAGAAAAAAAAAAAAAAAGTGAAACAGAGAAAAGCCAACATACATGGATTATTGGTAAGTAAAAAAAAAAAAATCTGAAGAAAGCTAAAAATGTGCAAGGAAAGTCCATGGTTAAAATAGCTAAGAAAAAGAGTTACGCAAAAACAATGACCTTTGGAGAATCATCAGCAAATAAATTAATTCTAGTACTAAAAAGATGGTAAAATTGCTGAAGTGAGGCAGACAGCTGTATATGTTCAATAAATATTGCCTACCTGTATTTTATAATGTGGGTAATTTGGTACTAAATGAGGATAGTTAAATACTTCCAATATATTTATCACTAAACCAGATATAATCAAGATAATTTTCAGAATTTCATAAGGAAAAACGTAACCGCAAGGTCTAAAAAAAAAATGCCCAAGAGAACCGCCTTAGGATATCTGCAGGACCCCGATGTCTATTTCCAATGCATGTTGGGAGTAACCAGAAAATTTCTCCAGAGTACGTGTCCCAGTATAAAAAAAAAAAAAGTAACAACTAATAATTGCAGGAGAGTTAGAACACTTTTACTCATGGATTAAATGTAAAAAGGAGGTTAATTAATGAAGCATTAATTCACTTCATAATAAGAAGTATAATTAAAAGGAGAACAATATCATTAATGCCAGTCAAAGTGGTTTTACAGAAAAGCTATCCTGTTAAACCAACCTGGGGCTTGTCCTTTGTGTAATTGCAATCACACCAACTATTATCACACCTTTACAAGGCACTTCACCTAAAAAACACAGCATTCTAAACAAAGTAGAAATAATGAAGAATGCATTACGTGAATTAAAACTGAGTTAAGTGAAAGACCTCATATTTAGCAATTATGTCAGTACCAGATCTGAAGTGATTTTATGTTGTTCTCACTGAAGTGAAGATCAGAGTACTGTCAGTGCCAGTGGAACGGCAAATAACGGTGGGAGCGGTGCGATCCGGACCAGTTGGTTCACTGCACTAATTTCTTGAGAACACATTCTCATGCACATAATTAAAAAAACAGAATGAGTGTTTGCAAAAAGCATATATTTAAATCCCCATTAAAAGAAAATTATAAATGCTCAAACTTAAAAAGCTTAACCTTTTTAATCCTTTAAATAAAAAACAGACTTAATTTGATGGCAGTAGAAAGTGCATACAAGAGGCCACGCTGAAAGGCCTTTCATCTTGAGGATAAAGAGATAAGGACACCAATGTTTAGAAATTAAATTTAAAAACATACCAAATTTCATATCTGAACTTACCTAACACGAAAGGTAATAGAATCTGAAACAAATACAGACAATACCCTTATCTCTGGAAGCTGTCAGATCAAAACAATGCACCTCTGTATTCTCAGGTGCAAACAATGAGTCAAGGGTGCAATGTATAGGAACTGCGGTACAGTGGCGGTCAGGCTATACAAACTAACGGGACCTTGGTCTCATTTGGATTTTACAACTTAAATGTTGTTTGATTGTCTACACAATCAGGCAACATTTTGGAGAAACAGGCAAATGTATGGTTTTCCTCCACGCCTCTTCCTTCAGTTTTACTTATCCATCAGTTAACCCATTCTCATACAAACAGGCATGAGAACAAGCAAATATACCCTTCCTCCATATATTCCTTCAAGGAAGCTGGCATGCAAGAATTCTTCCTACAGAATCCAAGCCATTCCGTTCTAAATCACAGCCTGTCAGATGCAGTCCGCCTTGTGTGACAAGTACATCATTGAAAATACATTAAGATCATGGCTTCTTTGTTGTAATGGCAGAATACAAAATTTACCCACCTTTTAGAGAAAATACAAAGTTAGTTTTATTTACTTCCTCCAAATTAACAGCCTCCCTGGTTTACTCCCAAGAGCTCTATTCCCTCAGAACAGCCTTTGTGCTGTTAGTGGCTCTTTGACTTTTTTTAAGCAATGGAATGTAGTTCTAGATATCACAGATATTACAGCATATTTAATTTCAGCTCAAGTGTTTTATTTGCTTCAATGGGTATTATTCAAGCTCCCCAGTCTCCTCCACCTGCTTGTCTGAAGAGTAACTTCAAATCTATGCCTAGAGTTTAAGTACATAAAATGGAACTTGAATGACACTAACAGAAATGTCCCATTCAGTGATAAATACCAAACTTCCAGAGAGCACAGGATATTATGTAATATCTGAAACATCCCACTGAATATGGTAGGATTAACAAATAAGAGGCGGCAGAATTCACCATGGCTGGATTAATCCAGGCTCTCTACTCTTACACAAACACCAGGCGAGAACAAAACACCTGAAAAACCTGCTGCACCCTACTTCACGTCAAACCATACCAGTAGCTGGAAATCATACCCTGTGTCCCAAGCCATTTTTGATTCCACTTTATGTGTTTACTGCTATGGAAAATCCACTGTTAAGCTAAAGACTTCACACTACATCTTTTCAGATAGGCTGTTAATATCATATGCAGCAAGGCCAATTACCTTTTAAATGACATTTAATCACAGAGGGCATCTCACCCTTGGCAAATTTATTCTGTTCAGTTACTGACAAATGTGTCCAATGTATCCCTTAAAAGACCTAATGAAATAAATATTCAGTGCAGGTAATTCTACTAGAGGAAAAAAAAAAAAAGGGTTACTATCTCCCTAAGAGAATAAAACAATGTCATGAGAACTGATTTTCCATCTCATATAATAAAAAGGCAATCTGCCATAAGACCTTTAACACTCACTTGTTAAAGTAACCCAGAAACTTATTTATTGGAGTGATAGACTAGAAACATACAATTAATTTTTACAAAGTTTTAATTACTCAGAAAATTGCACTATGCAGCTTATTCAGATTAAACAAATACCACCAGAGAAGCCTGCCTCCCAGATAAGGCAAACAGCAAGAAGTAAGCCACAGCTTTTTCTAATGCAAACAAAGAAAAAAAACTCTTTATGGGAGCTGGAGTTCTACCCTTTCCAGCTTGCCCAGACCTGCCCCTTCCTTCGCTGTGTTCTACCATGTTATTGACATAGTGCAAGATATTTTTTTTTCTGGCATACTAACACTAGACAAAGCTCTCTTTCATCGAGTATTCAGCTGTGCTCAAACACCAGGCTACCAAAAAAACAGCAATGCTACACACTATGCAGTCTTCTATAGCCAGATTGTACCCCACTGCTGCTTAGAACAGGAATCACAGTATCTGTAAATGGAATCCTTTACTAGAATATCAATGCTAAAAGTCTCCAAGTAAGCCAGCAACACAAAGTTTTGTTATTACATCAAATCCTTTGCATTTAGTACTTTGACTAATCTTGTACCCAACTCGTACTAGAGACACTGACAAAACAAGAAGGAAGTCTATGCCAGAAATGGCAGGTTTTTACCTGCCAGAAAAGTCAAAGTAGTTACACAGTATTGACGGTCAGTGTTTCACTCTAGTTTCCTAGATAGCTTTAAGTTAAAACTTTTAACACAAAGTCCATTGCTCAATAAACTCACGCATTTTTTGCAATAGATCAAATATTAGAAGAGTACTTTTGCTTCCATTCAAGTTTGATACAGCACACACTGAAAAAAAAAAAAACAAACCACACAGCTCTACACAGACTATTCAGCTCTACTCAGACACACAGCCAGCAGCCTTTACTGAAACCAAGCATTTTGTGGTGATCTGAAATCAAGATGAATGTTCAGAGCTACACCTTTCTAACCATGAAGCAATCTGTGATGATTAAAAAATCTGGAGTAAGCTTCGAGAGCAATGTAAAAAACCTGGGGGGGGAAGAAAAAAAAAACTACCAAAAAAAAACCAAACCCAACACCCAACAACACAACACAAACAAAAAAAAAACCACAAGTCAAAAGCAGTTTGATCAAGTCTTTATTGTTTTACTCCAATAACTAGAAATAACAAGACAAACTAATTCCCCAATTCTTTTTGTCAAAATATTGGGGCATGACAGAATCCAGCCCTCAAATAAATACATGCTTTGAAAAAGGAAAAATAAGAGTCATTTTTGTGATTTGTGCCTTGCAGACAAACTTGAATGACCCTGAGAGAAGTCTGTGCAGACAAGTCACTGGAAAGATTTATGTGCAGCTGTTTAGATCTGTTTCCCACTCCTCCTTGTGTTATTGCTCTGCAAATTGAGGAATGTTTTAGCAAGTGGTAATCTTGACTAAAATCCATCATAAAGAGTGCTACAATATTGCTTTTTATTACAAATAGCCAAAACTTCTTCGAAAAATATGTGTAAAACAATCAACCAACTGTACAGTGCATTTACAGTACGCAATCCAGAAAATCACACAGTGTAAAGAACAGCTTTACACATTAGCCCTTGGCCACAAAGAACTTGGCAGTACTAGTACAACTTTAATGACTATAGGGTGAAAAAAAAAAAAACAACTAAAAAAATCTTTGTGACATCTAAGTTTACTATGAGATTGGGATACGGACATCATTGTACAAGGAATAGCAATCTTTAACTAGAAACTGTCATCATGCTGTAATTCTTGGAGGGGCTGGATCTGCCAATTCTCCACTCCTCCTTGCAGCTGGTGCTACTCTCCAGCGGTTTGGTCGGCTTCCCACCGGGCTGGGAACTTTCATAAAGGACACAGATAGACCCATCTTCACCTATGCGATAGGACACTTCGAAAGGGTCGACCCAAAGAGTTAATTCGCTGGGTAAGAGCTGAAAGAGTCTCTCGTGGCTCAGTCCAATCATCCCCGCTGCCTTTCCTATCAAGGGATCCATCTTATGGTTGATCCGAATGCACCGGTACCCGGAGCCCTTGGAGGGCACCAGGGGGAACCAGTGGTGCTTGTAGTGCTCTGCGGGAGGGAACAAACAGCAGCTTTACCGCGGCCCTAAGCCCCGCCGCCCGC
>NW_010132209.1:0-362 GCF_000699245.1 Pterocles gutturalis
GGTGGCAAGGCGCTCCCCACTGCAGAGGCACTGCGGCCCGTCCGTGTTCCCTGTTAGGGCTTTGTTTTTCCAGATATCCCAGGAAGTCACCGCCTCGCCCTCTCTGCCTCATCTGCCCTGGGGACACAGGGATGATGATAACGCCTCTCCGTAAGCCGCTTGGAGACCGGTGTCTAAGAAGCAGGTTTCCAGCCTCCAGAAACGGTCCCAGCGACGGAAGAAACCTCAGTTTGCAGGGCACGAGTTCGACGTGTTTCCTGATCAGCAGAAGCGCAGAGAGCAACGTGCCTTTTATCCTAGCTGGCCAAAACACCACAAAAAAGAATTGCCATGTGTTTTGGTTCCTAGAGTATGCAAAATGC
>NW_010132209.1:395-6233 GCF_000699245.1 Pterocles gutturalis
TGGCTTTAAAATTATCTTTTACTTATTATATTCTGTAAATGGCATTTTATTTTTTCTGATATTTAAATATTTTAAATAATGTGTAAGTCACTAATATACTATATACCAAACTCTATTCCTAATCAAATTATGTCCTGGCCATAAGAGCTGGTTTGGAACATTTACACAGTTGCTGCAGAGTATGGTTTAATCTTAACTAGTGTGTCAATTCTCTCAAGATTCTTTTCAGTCTTTCTGAACACCTCTGACTGGGACCAACTTTTGCTTTTTTGGGGTTTTTTTTGCAACAATATAAAGTGAGTGCCATCAAATCAGTATGGCAGCATTATATGCATGTGTTGTGGTCTTAACTCAGCTGGTACCAACACCATGCAGCCGCTGACTCACCTGCCACCATCCCAGGGAATGGGGGAAAGAATAGGAGGAGTAAAGGTAAGGAGATTTGTGGTTAGAAATAAGAATTTAATAATTGTAATAAAATACAATTAATATTAATAATAATAATAATAATACAAATGAGTGATACACAGTGCAACTGCTCGCCACCTGCTGACCAAGGCCCAGCCCATTCCCAGCTATTCTAGCTACTAAAAAGAAAACCAGCTCTATCCCAGACAAAACCAGGACAGTATGCCTTAGATTCCCTTTGCACCAATCTCATGGATTATGAAGTCAGAGAATATTGGACTCCCAGTAGCTAGCAACCTAGCTGTGGGACAAGGAAGTGAGGGAAAATAATGAAAATGCACCTAACGCATTCTGACAACCATTTATATTCTGAAAATTAATCTCATCTTAAACTTTTCTTAATTAAGCTTTTGATTTATTCAGTATTATTTTTCTTTGCTTAAGAACACATTTTTTTCTTCATTAATAGTTAATTACTAACTATGCTCAGTATAAGCTGAGGGAATGTCTAAACTACAGTCTACTGTACCATATGTCCTTTCTGTGCAGAGCATTTGTAAGATCTGTTCTACACATAGTTTTCCATCAATTGCCAGCCTGATTAATTCCTTCTGTGGACAACATTATAATGGAATAAAAATTACTTGTTCTGATTTAGCTTATCATATTTTTAATGTATGTTTAAAATCATGCAAAGTCATTCTGGTAAAGTAATAACACTGAATTTTTTTCCTGAATTAACTTGCACGTGTGGAGAAGCCCCAACATTTGTTATAATAAGTACTTAGTCTTGAGTATACTAGAAAAAAAATCCATTATTTTTCTTTAGTTTCATGATTTTTGTTAATGTGAATATAGAAAGGGCTCAGTATTTTTCTTTTTTTTCAGTATTTTTCAGGCAAATTACAGATCACTTCCTGCTACAAAATGAGTACCAATTTCAGTTTCCTACATGTCAATGTGATTATTCTGCTCACTGTAATTTTATGTACATGTGTTATTATTCAGAAGTCATCTGGAAAGCCCTGATGTGCCTGGTGCTGATTATTTGCCATTGGATGGAAAATTTCCATTGGAAATAAGAGGAAAGAACTGTGTAACCTTGAATGAGCTTTGAATGGGACTTGAAAAATGAAGATGCTTACATTTCCAAATCTTTGACTTTTTTCCCCACCGTTGCACTCACAGGTAGTGGTTTACCTGTCCTCCACCCTGCCACCACTCTCCCATGCACCCATTGCATGTGCAAGCCATCATAATTTTTTTCTGTCTTCAGGTTCAATCTGTGGGCTGTGGTTGACTCTAAGAGCAGTGCATTGTTGAGTGAAACCTCTTCTGCACTAGAAAGTAAGGGAGACTATTGGATCCTTTAAGAGGTTACAGGTGGCCATGCCTGCGTTAATACATGTTCGTGTATTAATGGTCACGTCCTGTATCAATATATAGAGATACAGGATCTCTGCGAGGAAGAATCATAAATTATTTCTTGTATTTTCTTAAGTTGACTGATGCTAAGCACACTTTCTGGATCTGGAAGTAGCTTCCTCTATGAATCTACAAACAGCAAGCACTGGCATTTTGACCTTCTTTTAATCATTATGATGAATGATAGATACCTCCCATGTATCTCAGCATATAAATTGCATCATGCTGGTTTTGATCCTATGCATGTAAACAAGGACATAGCACCCCAGCACAAAGACTTCTTTTAAGACCAAGACAGTCTGTTGTGGTTTTTTTCTTAAGATGTCAGACTCAGACAAGGAAAACTTGCTTGAGATTACTCTAGTCCTGCAGCCTAATAACACCATCGCTGAAGGAGGGCCACAGGCTTTGTACTGACTTTGCAAGGCTTCAGGACTCTGATTTTTTTTTTGTCTGAGCTTTTTGTGACCTGCCTGCAGCTTTCTTTTTACTTTCTTTAGCTGTAGCAACAACATCTCTAATGGCTATGTCTAACTGTTTTACTTTTGCTCAACTTTGTATGGTACAACTGTAGTTTTATATGGATAGTGCCAAGCAGTTACACTGTGTAGAGTGAGATATTTATAACTAACATAATGATGGAGTGTAGAGGAACGCAGGCCTGGTATGACAGCAGAGTGCCCTGAAAGTGGGGACATGGGACACTGTAGAGGAGGCATCGGATGATAAAAAAATGGGGCACAGCCTTGATACTGGAGAACTCAGGGCAGTAAGGAGCTCTCCAGTAGTCAGCAGAAGCAGTGCAGACCTGGGAGCTGGGCAAAGCTGGTTTAGGGATAACAAAAAGAACAAAGAACAAGTAGGTAACATACATAAATGGCATCACATATAGTCAAACTGGATGTAATGTGGAGCTGTAGACAAAGAAAGAAAGAGCAAGGTGTAAAGGTGTGTTAAAAAGTGTATAGAAATAGCCCCATAATAGCTTTTTGCTTTTCTCAGCAAAGAACTTGTTGGAAAGACACTGCTGATCAGCTGCAGCACCAACACGCACTGCCTAACAAAGGCTGGCACTACCAACCCTGCGTCCCAGAGGGGCATTGGAAGGGTAAGCACAACATCAGAAAAAGGATAGAGAGGAAAAGTGTATCCACAAAAAAATTAACTGCATTATTATTTCTAATTTTTATTTGCAGTAGCATTGTTTGATTGATTTATTTTTTTTTCCCTGTAATAATTCGCTCTCTTCTAATAGTTCTTTGATTAGATTGTTAAGTTTTTCACTATACTACTAATAAATTCTGAGTAGGGTGTGGATTGTTTGTTTTGTTTCTTTTTTTTCAGAATCAAGCTTTGTGCATAACATCGGTAATTGGAGCAAAGGATGCATCTTTTGGAAATTTGGGCTTAACAATCTCTCCAAGGTCCCAGATGGTATCTGGCACAGTCAGAAATAGAATAAAGATATCCTGTCTCCCAGCCTGGCACATTAACCACAGGACCATTCTTCCTGCTTTTGCTTTATTTATTACATTGAAATAATTATTATGCATACTGAGCTCTTTGAAAGTGCATTGCTATAAATACTATAAAAGTGAGCACATTGTAATTTGGAAAATACCATCTCTTTTTTTTTTCAGTACATCATTCAAACCGTGGAGCCATTATGACAGACCCCAGGGAATCATACCGCCATGACTCATGGTCTGATAATATACAATTTAGCACATATCAGTGCTATGACAAAGACAGGCATTGCGTAACAAAATGACAAAGGTGAGTCCTGGGCAGGTGAACTGTTTCTTTGCTCAAAATTCAGGGCTAATCTGCTACT
This sequence comes from Pterocles gutturalis, assembly GCF_000699245.1. Classification (NCBI taxonomy): domain Eukaryota; kingdom Metazoa; phylum Chordata; class Aves; order Pterocliformes; family Pteroclidae; genus Pterocles; species Pterocles gutturalis. The sequence continues at coordinate 4,063 of NW_010132209.1, forward strand.
TGTCATCTGGTTAGTGATGAACGTGAGCTTTCAGAACCACAACCAGCTCACATTCACCTCCGGACTGCACTCTTAGCTTTCCTGCCAGTCCTACTCTTAAGTCTGCTGAGCAGGACTCAGGTTCTTTCGCAGTTACTGAGATTATCCAGCACACTCGCTTTCCTTAGACACTTTTGCAGTCCACTTTCTCCCCTAGACTTCCCGTTAGACTCCAGTGTACGATTATATCAACTTGTAACTGGACACAGATATTGCAGGCAGGTCCTCTGATGCTCATGTTTTATGCAGGGGCAGAGATACTTTTTGTTTCTTCCATGCTATTAAGCATCACTGAGATGCCTGGTCACTAATGCTCAGGGATCCGCTTCCACAGGGAGACATCTCAGGCTTGTTGAAATAAGTGTGGTCTGGGTAATTAAATCTGTTTGAGGAAATGGAGTAGTCAAGTTTACATGACTGAGTAGCCCCGCGTAGATGCAAGCCAGATGGGATGTCAGCTGGAGCACTCTTCCAGAACATTGAGGGTGCAGAGGTGAAAGCAAGGGCAGCCCAGGAGAAGGAATGAGTGTGTTTAGCTGTCGCTGGGGCTTGCAGGCTGACAGGGCTGACAGCTTACAGTCGACAATACTTTTAGCATACTGTAAACACAGTTCACCTGAGGGTTAATTTCCAAAGAAAAAGTAAAGCTCCTGAAACCAGGAGCTGCCATTCTTTTTTGATTCTTTTTTTGGAGCACTTTCCTTCCTTTGATTTGACAGCTTGAACCCAAAATGAACTCTAAATTTGTCTACTAGCTAACAACATCTGTGAATTGATTTTCTCCAGGCTATTCCTACTGGTGCAAAAACACTCACCACAACAGTAGATAACTTGTAGAGAGGTGAAAGAGTAAGGTGATGGAGAAAATCATGTTCATGAAAATAACCAGCTCTAAGTCAGGGGCTTAAAATGGGAAAGGCATGCAGCAACACCAGCATTTGGCATTGCCCCTACTGGATGATTTCATCCACAAGAGGTCTTGGACCAGCTTTCTCCCAGAATGATAAAATCCACAAGAGTAAAAACTTCTCACAGGTCAAGAAATATATGTCTGCAGCAGTCCTGTCCCAAAGCAAATGTCTCCAGGTGGACTATGATGCACTCAGTTAAGTCAGTGTAAAATGCTGCAGTTCTATACTGCTTTGCATTTACAAAGTGCAAAGTGATTTGTCAACAAAATTTCTTTTTGCAGCTTTTTGTGAAGTTGTAGCTGGAAAGTATCAGTTTCCATATTATATGTGAGAACACCAAAGTACGGGGAGATTCAGCAGTGTAGCATTACTTATGATCTTTGAAATAACACCCAAATTCCCCATTGTGTGTGCTAGCCAACTCCATACAGCAGAGTGGTTTAGACACAGATCTAGGCTCATTTTTCACACACCTTCAAGGTATTTGGGACCATTTCTTATGCTGAAGATCTTCCCAAAACTCAATACATCCTCATTCTGTGGGAGCTTCTGCCTCATTTAAACCATCCTACCTCAAAGCTCGCCTAGTAGAGAAGGCAACCCCCTTAAGATGTGGCAACTACTGCTAGCTATGCCTGATGGAGACCAGCATCTGTAAAGGTTGAGAGGCTGCTTTGTAGATAATTTTTTGCCCTTCAATTTCACTCCTTCTTTGCTTGTCCTTGGTAGGTAAATTCTGTTTGCAAATGTTTTGCACAGTAGGGTTAAACACTGTAAGAGTTAAGTGGTATATTGATTAATCTTTCTTGATTTCTTTTTCATCCTTGATTTACCGGGTATTCTGAGAAGGAACGGTGTGTTTTGTGAAGAGGCTGGCAGCATGCCACAGTGATGCAAGATGCCCTTGTAAGTGGAACAAAAGTGCCCGGTTAGGGACCCTGATCCCAGCAGGGGCTTTGCTGGGATGCTTTATATGCCTAAAACGTCAGCTGCAGACAGATACCTCAAAAAACCACCCAGGCCCAGACTTTATCGTATCTTATGTAATGATTCGCACTGGTCCCATGGATTTGTGAGGCTGTATTACCAGAGGAGTAGCGCCTTGCGGAGGTACAGGTGGTGGCAGCGATGTGAGGCACGGGGGAACCAGACCGAGCCCATCTGTAACCTACAAAACGGGACAAGGGCGCCGGGCCGGGCCGGGCCGCTCCCTCGGCCCCC
>NW_010132210.1:0-7245 GCF_000699245.1 Pterocles gutturalis
GGTGCAATCCCTGCCAGATACAAAACATGAGTCATGACATTAAAAAAAAAAAAGTGACTTGTTTTCAGAAAACAGGTTTCTTTACTGAGCCAAGTGCTTTCCCCTGCTTGCTGAAGGTGCAGGATGCCACCTCCCCGGCTGTGGACAGGCAGGGACCCACCTGCATCAGGAACCAGGACAGAGCCCCAGGACCACACCTGGGGCAGAAGCGGCTCCAGCATCCTCTGCTCATAGCGCAGACCTTCCCTCTCCCCAAAAAAAGTGCTTTGCAAGCTGCCAACAAGAGGTTTTATTGCTGCTTCTGGGTAAAAGCGTCCTCTCTCTTCAGGACTTCTCTTGGACTCATCGCAGAAACGAAGCAGAACCTCAGCACGTGCCCTGCAACGGAGCCAAGAGCAGGAAAGGATCAGAACAGAGCAGCCTTTACCCAAGCTCGTTCAGTGTAACTTTTTTTTTTTCTTATTAAAAAAGGAAAATGGTGGGAGGAGCAGCTTCCTCCACCTTATGATTACCTACAGCCACCTGAAGCACGCACGTCTGGTCCAGGAACGGTTCCATACGGGTATTTCGCAACACAGCGCTCACATTACCCCATGTCAGAAACAGGTCCCCAAGAAAAGCAAAACAGTGTAAGGAAATCCTGTCTTAACGGAAAGGATTTCCAACCCAGAGCACTGTTACCCAGCCAGCGGTATGAGTCGCTGCAGGGGTTCAGCCCTCTCCCCTTCCTCCCCCCCAAGACGCCAGGACCAGCCACTCCCATTTTTATCTACAGGCACATCACCAGTTATCAGTGAGCAAGTGCAAAAAGGAACAGCAAGCCACGGGAGCTCTGTCTGAAGCATGTTGCACAGTGTAACAAAAGTCTTTTCTCCTGTAACACATACACACCCATTCCCAGCTTCGTTAAATTTAACTGAGTCGCCTACCAGCTAAATAATAATAACCGGTGCGTGTTCCCAAAACAGGCGACTAAAAGCATTCTCCCGTTCTTGCCCTGAGCCACAGCGGCTTAAAACATTTTTTATTTTTCATTTCCAACAACGAGGCTAAAAAGCACCACTGTAAATTCTCAGCAAAATACAAACCCGCAGCTTTCCTGCTGCCTTCAGACGGATACATCTTGGCTCACAGCAGGAGGAGATTCAGGGGAACAATTTACAGGGACACTGACACCTTCCACCCCCTCCACAACATCCACTCAGTGCATTAAGGCCCCAGGAGGATGAATTTGGCTTTGCCATTTTTCCTGACATTCGACTGTCACTTTTTTTTTTTTAAGTGCAATAGTCCAACCTACCTGAGACACAAGCGACAGACACATTTTTCATTTCAGGATCTAGTTTCTAGCAAAGTTTGCAGCTCAGAAGACAGGGTATTTCTAAAGCTTTTCCCTTGAAAGAGACAAAAGAGCCAGCGCTCACGGCTGTTACTCTGCTTGACACTAGACAAGGATTAGAGTTGGGAGCCAATTCCACATTCAATGTTTATTTATTTGTAATACAAATAGAAACGTGTGCCCAAATCTCGCCTTAAAGTTCTACCCAGATTGTTTAAAAACAAACAAACAAACAGAAAAAAAAAACCCTACAGAACATTCTTTCATCATCTGACAGTTAAAAAGCTGCATTTAAAATAACCAGAGCTTTCAGTAGCCTGTCAAAACAAGTGACATTTTACTGTTGGAGGATCTGCAACTTCTACCCAGGAGAAGCACTTTCTCAGGCAGCGGCGTTATTATACAATCAGTTGCTTATCGTAAAAGATCTTATGATAGGACAATTTTTAAAAAATCAGTTTTAATAGAGATTTTCATCATGAAAGGAGTAAAAATCATGAAAAAATCCTCAAGTCCAATTCAGGGAGGCACAGACTCCACGCTTATGGGAAAAGCCAGCTTCAAGCAGCATCCCGCTCCAAAGGAAGACTCTCTTTGGTGACAGACTACTCCATTAGGAAGATACAGCATTTGGAATCCAAGAGTGCAGTTTTATATACTTTTGAGTCAAAAAGGTGCAATGTTGATCATTGAAAGAACAAGAAAAACAAGTGAAAAGCATTTCTGAAATGTTGGGACACACACAAACACCAATACCCTATCCATTTCTCTAGGTATCCATGCATGATCTTTAGATATGAGCAACTTCGCTACATAAAAAGAAACCATGACTCCCGTTCATCTCGGTCAGTGTGCAAGTTCCTTTTTCAAAAGTTATTCCAAAGTAGTGTAAATGAAGAGCTTGATATTTCAACTATCACTAGATGAATCTGATGGCTGAATTTAAACCTGTATTTCCTAACAGAGCGTTCCGTACATCTGTAGCTGTTGATAACTCTTGTTCAAAATTAAAAAAAAAACAAAAACAAAAACAAACTTTAAAATGTTACCAACATCTTCAGCATGAACTGAAAGGCATAAAAAGATGGTGAGGTATGAGAGCAACAGACTGCTCTCTATGTCAAGATTTCATTTTTAACCAACTACCACATAATTTCCAATTGTTCTTTCCCACCTCAGTCCAAGAAGTTTTAAAATTGGCAAAGCTCCTGCCCCGGCAGCATGGAGACACGGGCTTTCCGAGGTGCCTTTGTACAGATCTACCTAAAGCATTCGGCTGCAAACTGTTAAGTGGAGATGTGCACTGAAAACAAAACATCCTGCACAGGTTACACTGGGATTCTTTTCATTCTGGTTACAAAAACAAGAGATAACGAAGCAATTCTTTTAATCAAAAGAAATGACCATCATCTTAAAACATCAGGTTTGACTACAGGAAAACGATGTGGCTTTTTTTCCATGTCCCCCCTCCCCCAAGATCCGCATGAGAACTGAGGCTGCAGACTGAATCCAGAGGAACCCCAACCCAAAAGAAGAGAGAAGAACAACTCCATGTACATCTGCATCCTGCTGTCTGCAACGGGTGTCGCCCCGGGATAGCACCACCACGAAAGGTTTTATGCAGCCTAGTGAAACTTGACAAATTCCTCCAGAGTTCTGGGGATCTGGTTTTGGTAGCTGATGTTATAGATCCGTACTGCTCGGGCAGCCAGGCACTTGAGACTCAGCTTCATTTGAGTTTTAAGGAGTATTTCAGACACCCCTGTGGTACTTTTATCCAGAGGGGTTTTCTTCTGCTTGTTCGTCATGTCTGTGTGAGCACCAGCCTCCACCAGGCTAATGATGATGGAATGCAACGTCAAGAAGTCACTGATGGGCCGGTGGTACTGGACTATGATGTGGAGCGGACTGTTCCCTTCGTTGTCCACGGCGTTGACGTCAGCACCACAATCCAGCAAGAGTTTGGTGACAAGCGCGTTGGGAAAGCTGCAGACGTCATTGGTGTGGAAGTCATCGACCGGCGTACTGGAATTGACGGCGTGATGCAGCAAACTGGAGCCGTCGCGAGTTCTGGGGTCGAGGTGGATCAGGTTGTAAATCTGTTTGTTGATTCGCGACTGGTCCTCTTCGCTGCACTGGGTCTTGGTAGAGATGCAGACTAAATAGAGAAAGGTAAAAATATTGCATTCGTGGTTGTCCAGGGCTGTGTGGATGTCAGAGTCTTGGGTGGTTTTGATCCGGGACATGCCTTGTTCTATTTCCAAGACGCTGCACCTCAGAACGCTCTCGATGTCCTTGGCCTTAACGGGCTCGTTCAAGTGTATCATCTGAGAAAAGACTTGAGCAAACCTCAGGAGGTCCTTATGAGTGTTCCTGTTGCCTTTCTGCCTTAGATGCAACGCGTGGAGCCACAGCTTAATACACTGCTCAAACTCCATGTTATCCGCATAAACAGCCCCGCGGTAAATGATGGGGTGAGAAACATCGATATTGTCCGAGCCCAGAATCCTTTCTCGCACAATGAGGCCTTCCATGTGCAGGGCATCTCTGTCCTGCCTGATCGACTCTAATTCCTGAGGAGTCCTGCACTCAGTCCTGTTGCCATAAGCTTCAATTTGGGGAAGAACTTCTTTTTCAATGATATTCTCGCTGTCTCGGTACCTCTCCAGCATCGCTAAATATAAATAGTGGTAAGTCTTCATGATATCATAATTTTCTCTGTCATTTGCAAACGAGGCACCCAGAAGTTCCAGAGCTTCAATGCGGCTTCTCCTGTCGCAGTCGGCGTGAGCAAGGAGCAGCTCCACAACGTCGGCTTTGCAGCTCTCGGCGGCGACTTTCAGCGGCGTCATCCCGTGGCCGTTGACCATCATCGCCGCCTTCCACTTGACCAGCTCCCTCACTATTTCCAGGTGGCCAGCTTCGGCCGCAAAGTGCAACGCCGTGGCACCGCAGTGGGCTTTGGCGTTGGGATCGGCATGCTGCTCCAGGAGGTACCTCACCACGTCCGTGTGGCCTTTGTAAGCCGCGATCATAAGGCAAGTGTTGTCGTACTTGTTGGCGATGCTGATGTTGGCGTTGTTTTCCACCAGGTATTTCACAATGTCCAGCCTGCCGTCGAAACACGCGGCCCTCAGGGGAGTCGAGTTGGTCACCGTTGTGTGATTCACGTTGGCGCCGTGACTCACCAGCAATTTGACGACTTCAAAGTGGCCGGCTCCTGCCGCGCACCAGAGAGCTGTGGCTCCGTCAATGACAAACCTTCAAACGTAAAGACAGGAACAAGCAGTTAAACTGACGCTCTCCCAAAAGCCCCTTTTTACAGACAGGCATGCACAGACCCAGCCATTAGAAGATATCTTACAGCCATCCTATTTTTGCACTTGAAGGAACTTACCAGGATAGCCAAGGAAAAAGAATGAGAGACTCGCCAGGCACACAGACCTCCCGAAGGAAGAAGCGCTGGAAGCTGAAACTTCAAAGCAGCCGGGGGATTTAGCCGCGCTTTGCGCTTGTACTTCCCGGGCTGCTTTGAAGATCCTCCCTGCAAGCTCCAGCCCCAGCCTCCGGAGGTCTGGGGAAGAATAGTCACAAGAATTACTGCTTCCTGGATCCCTCCTGCCAGCAACTGACACTTGAAAGAAAAGCGAGAAAACTTAAAATTGACATATTGACACAAAAATCCAAACTCAGACACGAGTAACAGTGTAGCTGTACGACACTCCAGCCCCGGCAGCAACGCTGGCTGAAGAACTTCACGTCACCTCACTTATTCTCTCTCCCTGAGCTGCAAAATTGCCCCCGCTTCCGCTGCGCCGATAGTTCTTGCTCAAGAGACTGCACCAAAAACCAGAGCAGCAGTCTGGTTACACAAACGGAACTCCAGGAATAAAAAAAAAAGTTTAAAAAGCAGAAGTTCTTCGGAGCCGGGCTGTTTGGGAGATCTGTTTCCCGTCACGGCCTCACAGACAGCGTGCTGGCATGCGCCGACGAGGGGACAGGTCACTTTAGCAAAGCATCACAGCTCCTCGAGCTGTTCTCATTCCCCGATCCAGCAAGCTGGGTGACTACAGAGATAAAGGCTGACGTCCTTTCCATCCCCCTGACTTCTGAAGTGGCACTTAAACGCAGAAGCAGGCACGGGCGGCATTCCCACCGCAGTTAACACACACCAACATCCCAGAGGGACAAACACCTTATTGCCATGGGTCCAAAGAGTCACACTGCCCAAAGTTAAAATATTGTAAGACATTGCTTTAATTTAATTAACAGTGATCTTTATCATTTTATGAAGCTCTCACTTAGCTCAAAAGGAACAGTTGGGCAGCTGTTTGTAAATCCAACACCTCCAGACAACATTTCAGGGGCCGTTTAAGAGCTCTGACATGCAGAGATGCCTACAGACCAGACACAGCTACCTCTAATCACAGCAGGAAGATCTTTATCTTATAAATAAACACATTTTTAGATTAAAATAGGAAGCTGGGACCCAGGATTTGTTAATGAGCACGAGGTGATTTTCTGGGGCTCTACAGGTACATTTTTACAAGTCAAAAGCCCGGCGCCCGAACAAGCGGAGCTGCTGTGCCACCTTATCTCAGAAGAACGACAACACCGCGGGGATCACATGCCTCCTCTCCTCTCACCACTGTGCCCATTGTGTCTCAGACAACACCTCCTTTAATCTGCACCAGGCAGAGGCTCTGGCAAGCACATCACCATCCCAGCACAGCCCGAGAAAAACCCAGCAGCAGCGAGGGGCTGACAGCCCTTCCCATCGCCTTGCTGCAGCAGAATTCGGGGCAGACCTCACCCTAGGTGTTCTCAATGAGTTTTTGCTTGTGAAAAGAAGGCTGGAAGGAAACAGGAAGAAAGAAAAAAAAAACAAACCCCAAACCAAACCACACAGGGAAGTTGGTTCCTCCCCCTTCCCTCAGCATGTCAGAACCAAGCCGGTCTCTCCCTGGGCCGGGCGGAGCTGCAATAACTCCAGCTCATCGAGCAGGAGCCAGATGAAAGATACCAGCCGGGGTCCCTCACGGTCCTTCTCGCTCGGTATCTGCCGTGAGCTCTCCTCTGTGCGAGCTCCCCGCAAACCTGCAGCTCTTCAAAAGACCAATCTACCTTCACGATTAATCAGCCTTATATTTAAGCCTGACATACGGGCAAGAATTTGATAAGCACAGCGGGAGATTTTAAAAACGCTGTTCCTCCTTCCTCCTGCTGCAGCAGCACACCGCCTGGGACCGTGCTCCTGGAAATCACAGCCAGGTTCTCCCCGAACAGCACCATCAGCGCCAGTTGGGTCCCAGCTGAGGACATGGCACCCCCCTGCCCCCTTTCTTCCCTTCCCGTCCTAAACTATCACATTTCACTCCCAGCCATCCCATACGTTGTTCCCCATGGTGATGAAGGGATAGCCCTTGGGATGAAGAATAGAATCACAGACTGGTTTGGATTGGAAGGGACCTTAAAGCCCACCCAGTGCCACCCCCTGCCATGGGCAGGGCCACCTCCCACTAGCCCAGGTTGCCCAAAGCCTCATCCAGCCTGGCCCTGAACCCCTCCAGGGATGGGGCATCCACAGCTGCTCTGGGCACCCTGGGCCACTGCCTCACCCCCTTGGGTTGCTTGGGCTGGACACTGAAAAACCTTCGTTTGAGCACACGAAGGCCTGGCTCCTGGGGCGCAGGGACCACCCCCCGCTGACCCCAGCCTGCTGTCACCTGATGTCCCAGAAAAGGACCTTTTGGCACCGCCAAGAGAAAAGACGAAGCGACCCGCTCGCCGAGGGGGGCTGGCTGCGGGGGATGTTGTTCTGTTGGCAGCTCCAGGTGGGGGATCTGGGCCGGCCGAAGGCTCACACAGCCCCAGGCGAGGGTCCCACCCAGCAGAGGCGTTTCCAG
>NW_010132211.1:0-9854 GCF_000699245.1 Pterocles gutturalis
CGTCCCGACGCACGGCCTTCCCCTTTTCCCTGGTTACAGCGGCTGATAGCGAGCCAGCGGGGACACCCTGCTCCCTCCTAACAGAGGAGCAGACGGGGAGCAGAGGCTGCACCGCCTCTCCCGCCAGGCCGAGGGGTGCCGAGATGGGGGCATCAGGAGTTGCCGTGGAGGGGAAGGGGCCAGCACCTTCTCTGCCTCCGCCACATCGTGCCCCATTGTTGGAAGAGGCACCCAGGACCTTCCCAGCAAAGGGAAGCCGGTCGCCTTTGGGTCTCACAGGGAAAGGACCAGCAAGCCATGCTCCGCCCCAGTGCTCCTGGGAGTCCATAGGGCACAGGTCCTTTCGTGGGGGTGGACACACTGGCAGGGCAGCAGGGCAGGAGGGCTGTGTGGGTAGCTCTCACCTCTTGGCACATCAGCCAGCACATGTGCAGTCCTAGGCAGCTGTGACGGAGCTGCACCTTTGGAGATGGCCACCCTGGATGGCTTGTCATCCAGCCCCATGCTGCAGCACCCCAGCAACGGTGGTGGAGGGCAAACCTGGGCTGGATGGAAACCAAAACCTACTTTCCCCTCTTTTCCTGGGTCAGATATTGTGGGAGAGACCCAGTCTGCTTTGTTCTGTGCTTCTAACAATTAATAACAGCTAGTAACAGCAATTAATTGTTCGTGCTCCAGAGGGTTTAGACCCCTATCCCACAGACAGGGCAGGGGCCAGGCTCCCCGTGTTCCCTGGAGGTGCAGGGCTCCACATCCTGAGCACCCAGCTTCAAGGGGTGCCCACAAAGCCTGCCAAGGTCCATGGGACCCTGTCCCCCTCCATCCTCCCTCTCCCACCGGAGGGCAGCAGGCTCTTTCTCTGCCACACCCTCTTTGCTGGAGTGGGGAGCAGCTGAGCAAGCGGGAAAGCTGGGCAGAGAGGAGTTAACTCCAAACCCAACCTCAGGGAGAGGAGAAAAAAAAAAAAGACAGAGATCAATGGATCAACAGCAAGAGCAGAGGGAGGGAAAACGGGGAGACAGAGAGAGGAAAGGAGCTCCAGAAGGAGAGAGACTGGTGTGGGAGCCAGGAGAAGAGAGAGCAGAGCTGGCAGCGTGCAGAGGGACGCAGCAGAGCACAAGGCAGGGGTGACAGCGCTGCCCGGACAAACTCTTCGGTGGCCCGCGTCCCCCTCACCACCGCTGCCTGGGCTGGACGGGAGGTGTCCCCTGAGCAAGCAGAGAAGCTGCAGGCCCTTCCTTGCAGAGGTGAGTGCCGGCTTCCAAAGCACCGGGCAGCCTCGGACTCCCTGAGCAGGGACATGACAGTATCCAGAGATGTCTACATGCGAGTGCATGCCCAGAGGGAAACTAGGGTCCTCTGCTTGAGCGAGGAGATCCCACGGGGCTGGATGGAGGAGTGAGATAGTTAGCAGTAGGACAGAGGGGACCACAGAACCGGAGATGCAGGGACGACCTCTTGGTGTGATATAGAGAGGCTGCTGGGAAGGAGAAGTGGCATGAGTTGGGGGATGGGGTAGCATGGGGTGAAGGATCGTGCACAACACGAAAAAAGAGTGAATAGCATGTCAACAGTTGCTAGATAATGGTGTCTTTCCCTCGTGGTTGCTGCTCAGAAAGGACGATTTGTTCTAACACAGCACAACTTGGGGACGGCTCGTTAAGCTGCTGGCACTCCACACCTTAGTGCGGTGTCACTCAGGGCAGGAAGAAGTTTTGCAGCAAATCACAATACCCTAAGCTGTGGTAATAATATGCTCCTTTGCAATGACCACCATGTTGTGTTTCAGGAGGCTCTGAGGTCTCCCCCTCATCCTCTCCTAGCTGCCACCATCCAACCTCCAACCCATAACCACCTCTCAGCATCATGAAAAGTTGCCCTTAGTTGCCTCTCCTCTGTGGGGCGCAACTACTGCACAGGGAGCAAGGAGCAGCCAGCTCCAGGGTGGAGGTGGTCCCAGCTGAAAGCACTCCCTTGGGGCAGGAGTGTGGTGGGGTGCTGCTGCTGTGGGTTATGATCCAGGCATCAGGTCCGTGCTTCCACAGGTGGCACAGCCCTGTGGTGAGGGTGCCCACGGGAGCCCCTTTGGCCTGGCAGCTGAGCCCGGTTGAACACCAGACAGGATTTAGAATTGCCAAAGCAAGAAATCCCAAGAGGTTTAGAAGCTTTGGTACTGCAGGAGGAATGTAGGGGAGGCCAGGTGGCTGGAGGTGCTGCGGTCGGGACGTGAATGTGAACAAGAAAAAGGGGCTTTAGTTCCACTTGAGCCAGGCAGATGTGGGCTGACTGATCCCAACAGCATTCTTGCCAGTGATGTCATGAGGATCTTGATGTCATTATTAAACCAGATGGTTGGGATTGGCATCTCTGGGAGAAACATGGGCGTCAGACGAAGGCTGGGATCAGGCACCTTAGGGCTAGAGCTCTAGTAGCCACCGTGGTCAACACCGAGCAGCACCCACTTGACTACAGCTGTGCACAGGTGTTGTGTCTCCCTTTTTCCCCGCATAGGTCCCCACAGTCAGATGGGAAGATGCCTGGAAGCTGGAATGCTTCCTCTGACAACCTGGAGCTGCGAACCACAGGGATTATCATTCCCATCATCTTCTCCCTCATCTTCTTCCTGGGCACTGCGGGGAATGCGCTGGTGCTGGCAGTACTACTGCGGAATGGCCAAGTCAAGTACAACACCACCAACCTCTTCATCCTTAACCTGGCCATGGCTGACCTGTGCTTCATCATCTGCTGCGTCCCCTTCCAGGCCACCATTTACACCCTAGAAGGGTGGCTCTTCGGGGCCTTTGCCTGCAAGGCTGTGCATTTCCTGATCTACCTCACCATGTATGCCAGCAGCTTTACCCTGGCCGCCGTCTCCATTGACAGGCAAGTGTCCCCTCCCCTTTGAGCCCCTTAGCTTAGGGATAATGTTTTTGCTGAGCTAGGAGGTGGGAGAAAGGCGAGTCCTTACCCTGGTGGGTGTCCTGTAAGAAGTATGTAGGGTTTCCCCAGAGGCAGGGCCAGGAAAGCCAGCCTCCCCATCTCACTATACTGTCTCCCAGCCCTAAGCCAAGCTCTCAGCCTGGTTACCCAGCCCTCACTTGGGAAGGAGGAGTGCAGGCATATGCTGAGGCTTGGAGTCCATAATGAAAAACCAAGAACAGCAAAGCCTCAGGGAAGCAACACACCAGAGGAGAAAGAGGGAGCCCTCTGTGTCCTGCTCCTGTCCTTCTCTTCCCTGGTTCAAGAGACATGCTCCTTGCCCTTCCCAAGCTAGCACAGCCGAGTGGGTGACAGAGATCCCAGACCCATTGTTGGGATGACGCTGATCTCTATATGTGAACCAAAACCCTTCCTCCCAAGAGGTGGGTAGTGGGAGAGATGGGTGGCTGCATGGGAAGGGGTGCACAGGGCTCCACAGGACAGGAGAGATATCTCACCCACATTGTGTTTGGTCTCTCCTTCTTCTTCCCATCAGGTACCTGGCCATTCGCTATCCGCTGAAGTCCCGGGATGTCCGCACCTCCCGAAATGCAGGAATGGCCATTGTAGCCATCTGGTTGCTGTCACTGCTCTTCGCGGGGCCATACCTCAGTTATTACCAGATTGTCGATTACCATGGGGTGCCCATCTGTGTCCCCGTATGGGAGGACAAGCGCCGAAAGATTCTGGACATCCTCACATTTGTCTTTGGATACCTCCTGCCTGTGACCGTGATGAGCCTGGCATACGCCAGGACCATCAAGTTCCTGTGGACCTCTGTAGACCCCATAGAAAGGATCTCAGAGTCCCGGAAGGCCAAATGTAAGGTCACCAAGATGATTGTGGCTGTGGCCATCCTGTTCTGCCTCTGCTGGCTGCCCCACCACCTCGTTATCCTGTGCTTCTGGTTTGGTCACTTCCCCTTCAACCGAGCCACTTATGCCTTCCGCCTGGCTTCCCACTGCCTGTCGTACGCTAACTCCTGCCTCAACCCCATCGTCTATGCCCTCATCTCCAAACATTTCCGCAAGCGTTTCAAGCAGGTCTTCACCTGCCTCTTCTTCCAGAACAAGACTGGGAAGAAGAAGAAGAAGAAAAGAGCTGGAAAGAAAGTCCATGTGGTCAATGTGGGCAAAGGTTTCACCAACAGCACCAGAGGTTTCTGCGGAGGCAACACTGAGGTAACCCGGGTCCCAGGGGAGAACACCAGGAAGAGGGACCATGAAGGTGCCAGTCATGAAGCCAGAGCATGGACTCACCAGCTACAAGATGCTGGGGTCTCTGTTCAGAAAGAGCTGATGGAGGAGGAAAGTTTGACAACAGCTGGCCCTCCCCTAGCCATGACCCCTCCAAGAGGAACTCAGGAGTTTCTGACTGTTGATTACAGATAAGCAAAGTGAAGAAACCTGTTTTCCAGCCTGTAAGTAACCACTCCATTCCCAAATGGGCAGAATAATGTGGGTCTAAGGGGAATGGATGCAGCAGAGCCACTGAAAGCTCCTATGACAGTGGTTAACCCATTGTCCCCACTCACCTCCCCACAGCATTCATCTAGGAACGGCACAATACAGATGCAGAGTGGAGGGACATGCCAATGTGATGCCAAGTGACCTGGGTGGCATTACTGCAACAGGTTTTAAGGCCTCCAATTCCCAGCTTCCTAACTTGCTAATTTTGTGCAGCACCTGGAAACTCTAAGAGGGAGGCAACCAAAATGAAAGCATCCTGGTAGGGAATCCAGGCTGCTAAGGGCATATCAGAGCATGAGTGGGAAGGGTGGAGAAAGTGCACAGGGACATGGACATGAATAGGGTAGCTGGCAGCCTCTCTCCCTGGCAGGGCTGGGATGCTATGCCCAGCCCCAAGTGGTAAAACACTGTCCCCTGCCCACATGCTTTTCTTTTGCCACGACCCAGGGGCAGACCTAGTCCACCTCCCTGCCTTGCCCTAGAGGGCCTTTGCCACACTGTGTCACATGCAAGGGAGTCAGCCTTCTCTGCCAACAGCTCGATGATGCAAACTCTGCAGCAGTCACTAGACATACTCAAATGATTTATGCCACGGCAGGTGAAGAATGGAAAGGCTTGTGTGCCGACACCTCTGCGTGCCTCCCCTCTGCACTTGTGGCTTCTCTGAAGTTCAAAGAGGAAAGGACCATCTGTCCAGTCTCTCCCTCCACCCTGCCCCACCAAAAGTACTCACTGGAGGATGTTTCCTAGAGCTCTGTCCCACCTAGCTTTACCTCTTGCAAGCAGATCCTGCAGGACACTGTCCCACTTCCTAATGCCTCTTGCAGTTCAGAAATCTTTCCTGATAACCATCCCCAGTTCATCCTAAGCAAACCTGGTATGTCCTTCCACCACATTGTTCCACCTAATACACCCATCTGCTTACTTTCTGTTTGCCTTTTGCAAATTCCTGTGGGATTGCTGCCTCCTCTTTGATCTTTGCTTGCTACTCAGAATGTCATCCCTTCCTTCGGGGCTGCAGGACCTGTTGCCCTCTGAGCAGTGACATTATTCATTTATATTAGCCCCATGTGTCATGTTTACTGACTTGGCCAGACAGTTTTTTCCATGTGATGGTGATGATTGTGAGTGTACTGATGGTTGTCACCAAAGCAGAAGAAAGAAGCCAAGCTGCAAAAGCTGTGGAGCCAGGTGACAGCTGTGGAGCCAGGTGACACCTGTGGGGAAGCAAAGAAGAAAGAAACAGACCCATTTGCACTTAGTTCAATCCTGTCTCCTCAGTCCCCCTTTCTACCTGACAGAGAAGGTCTCTAGGAGAATGTGAGGCCAACACTGCTCAGAGAGTTGGGACGTCTTCCAAAATGGCCACTGCTGTGGGATTGCTGTGGGACCCCTGTCTACTTGGGAGCTAAGCTTTCCCCTGCTCTGTCCCCTGCTGCCACGAGCAGCTGTGGAGGAGCCTTTGGCTGCGGTAGCAGCTCTGTGACACCTTGCAGCAGCGCCAAACATTCCCTAGCCAGACCATGGGAAGGATGGGAAGTGCCCTGGGGATGGCGTGGTGGGACAAAAATCATGTTCACCAAAAGGTGCTGGAATTTTTCCCCTGTTTGACCTGAATAAACCTCAGTAATTTCCTTCACCTGCTGCGTTTGCTGTGTGCTGGATACAATCACTGTCTGGCGTGGGGCTCTGCAGTGTGGGCTAGAGGTGGTGGAGGCTGTACAACCCGTCTGACCACAGCCTGGTGCTTCCAAGTCACTAGCAGAGTGTAATTTGTTTTATTTGACTTTGCAGACACTGCAAAAATGTACAAAAGAAGCAAAGCTGAGGGTTTCAGGATGGATCCAGCACTGCTGTTGTTCAAGTCGTAGGAGAGGGAGAGACATAAGCAGAGAGAGGGAAAGCAAAGCATGGTGAGAGGACAAATGGGGGGGCAACATAAATGATGAATGTGTCATGGGAGCCATCCACAGGGATGGAAAACAGCAGTGAGAAGGCAGGACGGAGTAAAGCAGAGGGCAGAAAGGAGGACAAGGGGCCATAAGGGAGGCGGGAAGCAATGTGCTGACAGAGCACTCGCATTTTGGCAGGAGCCTTCTCCCCACACTGCTCCAGAGCTGGGGTGAGCATCTCTTTGGCTGGGTTGGACCCCAGCCCCATGGCAGCCTTCTCCAGCATTTTTCTGCATCATCAGTCTGCCAGAGAAGCCCAGAAAAACAGCATCCAAGCAAGGCCTTTGATCAGCCTAGTGCACATGTGAGGGAGGGAGCCAGTGGAATTTGTGTTGCTGCAGTGCCGTGAGCTTCCCGGTGCCTGGCAGAGCTGGGCCTGGGCATGTGGCTGGCTTCACACAGCTCTGGTTTTGTCACGTAGTCATGACATAAGTGGAGACGGGAGAGGGACTGAGCTGGGTACTTGGCTTCCCCAGGGTGCCAAGTCCACATGCCACAGCCACCTGAGGCCATCCTCTGTGGAGATGAGACAGCTTTACCATGGGGAAACAAACTCTGTGATGCCACCTGGCTTGTGAGTGCAAGCGGGACAGATCCTGCTTCATTTGCCAGCACAGGCATAGCCCCTGAGCATCAGTCCTGTGGCTTGGCAGCTTTTGGTGATGCTGTAGGACAAGCGCAGGAAGAAGCCCTAGGAAGGGGACAAAGACAAGTCACCTGAGAGACTGGGAGTGGGAAAAAGGACTGCTTTTGCTGGCCAGACAAGCCCCGAGGCAGGGAAAAGGACCAGCCCATGGAAGGATCTCCATGGTGAGAGGTGAGGGAGAAATCTCCGCTAGCATCACACTTCTTGACCACATCCCAGGGGCTTTGCTTTCCTCTGGGAGAGGCCAAGATCATCATGCCCACACCGTATCCCCACTGAGAGAGTTTTCTGTTTGCAGCAAAAGAGATGAGCTTGCTCATTCAGCCGCATTAAACTGAGCTCAAGTCCCACAGAGTTCTTCAGCGACCTCCTCTGCAATCCTGCAGCTAGGACAGGGATGCCTTGGCCGCAAATCACAAGACCTGCCACCGTCCCAGCTCAATATTTGCAGTAAACTACATGATTGCAACAGCCCTCCTTTTCCTTAATTACATATGGCATTGAATTAGTGCTGTGTGGCTACCGAGAGTGTAACTCGTAACATGAAGCAAGTCTTCACCCATAATGCTCTAAGAGCAGGTGAAAGAGAGAAAGCTTGGCAGAAAGTGTTTGGTGAAAGCAGGGACATCGTGGGACACTCCAGACTTCCATGCTGAAGCTGGGAAACAGTTACAGATCGTCATGGCAACAGTAAGTTTCAGACTGAACACATTTGCACTGAATGAGGCAAATCGTTCTCCTCCCAGGACAATTTACTTTCCCCAGCCCCACTGCCCACAGCCAGCATGTGCATGGGGGATTCTCTCCTGGCAAAGCCCTACAGGCTGACTTTCCAGGCGGAGATGCAAGGACTGGGTGCTACAGCAGTTTCTGTAGCCTGGAAATCCACAGGGACTGCACTGCTTGCTTTCTATCTAATTAAAACAGCAAGGGAGCTAACGCTGGGGAGCCCCAGCCAGCAGATAGGAGCCATTTACTGACAGCCCACTGATTGTCAGGAGCCAACTGCCAACATGAGACTGCGGCAAACACAAAGTTGTTGGTGGTGCCCTGAGCCCCACCCAGAAGCTGCCCATGTCCTCACTTGTCCCCATGCACGATGGGACCTGGGCAAGGCAGCTGGAAGCTGCATCAAAGCAAAGGGGTTTTGTCCCCGTCCACGCCCTTCAACACTCTCAATGCTGTAGGTGTTGTACAGTGGCGCTGGGGGACATCAGGCAGCAAGGGGCTTGCAGAGCTGTGGTGTGCATGAGCAGAGCCACGAGCGTCCCCTTTTTTCTCTTTCCGTCCCCTGCTTCTGCTTGCATAAATCTTTACTTATTGCTTTGTCCTGCCCACTCATAAAATTCCCAGGTGACGTGATATTTCTAACCCTCGCTGAAGTTGTTGCACGCCTCACCAGAGCTCAGCTCCAAGGACACCCCTTTCCCCATGTGGAGACCAGCCGAAGCGCTGCACTGGGAATTATTTATTTTTCATTCAAGTGTTTGATGTTACTCTCTGCACCTGGAGCCTCCTCATTTCTTCTCCCTGTTTCTGATTTCTCCGGCTCCCTTGCTCTGTAGTGGCTGGCAGATGCCTTTAGGCAACATGTCCAACGTGCTTTGCCCACCTTCCCGGGGAAGGCTGGTCCTGCAGCCGACCTTTGCATGCAATGCCGTGGCTGGTGGCCGGCTCGCATGGCCACAAGCAGCCTCCAGGTAACATGAATACCTGCATTCACAGCCCAAAGCATCAGAGGGAGATGGGAAAGGCAGTCAGGAGCATCTTGCAAAGGGAGTGGATCAGATCAGGACTGACTGCTGCATGTTGAGCTGAAACCTAAATAAAACAGGACAGAGAAGGCAGGGAGAAAACCTGGAGGAGAAGGTGCTTTTAGCATGGCAAGCATCTGCAAGCCCCGGCTCCCATCCCTAAGCTCTGCCTGGTGTTAAGCTCCAATTTTGGGGAGCATGTGAGTGGGAAGGGCACATGCTGAGCCTGGCTTGGGGAGGCTCTGGAGCCAGGAGGCAATTCCTGTCTGCCCAGTAGCAGTGTACACGCTCCAACTTGTTTCACAACTCAAAGGTAGAGGTGAAGAAAAGGTGTCATGTCCTTGATATAGAGCTAGGTTTAATTAAAACTGAAAGAGCCTGGTTGCTGCTTTCCACGCACCCTCCCTTCCAGACTGATGAGCATGCTGCAGTCTCTGCTCCCAGCTTCTTGCCTTAATTAATGACTCCTTGCTTATATTTTCTTTCCTACTTGTCATCGCTTGGGCTGACGAGCTTGGCTTTAACCCTGCAGAGGCCAGTTTGCCACAAGTGCTGAGTGCAGCTGTGCTGGGAGCTGGCACAGGGCAGAGGGAATGGGAGAGGCAAGGGCAGGTCGGGACTTTGCAGCTAGTGGTCAGCACCAGCTCCCCTTCAAGCTGGACATGCCCTCTGTGGACCAACTTAGTCCTGCCAGTCGTGTGCCAGTTCTGGTGCCCAGGCATCTCCTCAGCATGCATGCCATGAGCCTGATGCTGCTGGGAGGTGTCAGACCCAGGTACCACGAAGCTCGTGCAAATCTGGTGACACTTCCCTGTCTGCAGGCACAAGGGGCTGGGGGAGGCAGGAGGCCAGGGGAAGCTGTTTTAAGGATGGCTCTTAACTCCCCAGCAGAGCAATGGGCTCAAGCGCTGCCCTTGCACTCATGGGAACAGGACCTTGTACAGATGCTCTGCAAACAGCCAGGACAGCACTGCAAATGCACCTCATGGCAAGACAGCCATGCTGGCTAGAGAGGTAATGGTGTGGTCAAAGAGTTGTGGTCAATGGCTCAATG
>NW_010132212.1:0-1108 GCF_000699245.1 Pterocles gutturalis
CTATCCCAGCTGGACCCAGGACAATGTCACTCCATTGGCTAACAATTTCAGTGATTAAAGGAGTTTGCTTTATTTTTGTTATTTCTCTTAATTATTTAGAGATTTTTAAATAGCCATAATAAAAATCAGAGCTTTAATCATTAATTTTTAATTTGTTAAAAAATTGACATATGTACTTATCTCAACATATTTATGTGATGCAAAAATAATTTCAGAATTAATGTTTTCAAATTATTGAAATATTATTATTATCAGTCACTATTTTTTGTGGGTTTCAGTTCCATATTGGGATAGAAAGTTTTCAGAATATAAAAAAATTTTAAGGGACAAACTCCATTTTCTATTCATTTCTGCCAAGTTAGTTTGCAAATGACGTCATGGCAAGGTTAAGTGTAGGCTATAGAGGCAGCTGCATAAGACAGGAGGATGATGGTTGGTGGGAATAGCATAAGCATACCAAAGTGAGAGAAACTGTGAGACACTTCCCAGGTTTTGGAGCATAGGTATGTGCTAGATTACAGGTGGCAGCAGATTGCTCAGCTGTCATAGGCATTTTCTTCAGGGAGACAATGTGCTGTCTGATCCCAACAACAGCTGACTCCATTCCTTACTGCTTGCCTTACTCAGCCCCTACTCTCTGGCATGCAGAGGACCATGAATTTTGTAGACTGTCCATCAGCCAGAAGTGGATAGAAGACAAAGGGTTATAGACTAGAAGTTGAATATTACTTTTTTTCACCTACCTTTCTTCCCATTATCACTACTATATTGTCTTTATGGGTCTGGGAATATGTTCTGGGCGTTAGTGGGATGCTGAAAGAGAAGAGCAAACAGAGACCAGAGCCAGACACACAGGCAGCAAGACCATTACAGCAAGCAGCTGCAAGGTTTGCTCAGTCCTGAAAGTCTTGGGCTGTTTGAGGGGGATTGTGCCTGTGTGGCTACTTGCTGACTCAGTTGAAATGAATTTTATCACCTTAAGAATGAGGACAATAGTTTTGCAGAGATGCCTTCAACAAACCTGGAGATCAATATAGATATTCAGGAAAAAACCCAGAAAAATCTGTAAATCTGTAAATACTTTTTTACTGTGAGGGTGATCGAGCAC
>NW_010132213.1:0-1009 GCF_000699245.1 Pterocles gutturalis
TGTGGGGGAGCTGATGGGGGGAGAGGGGCCCGGGTGTTGCTTGTGGCGCCACGCAAGCCGCTATGCCCCTGCGGGCACAGAGGGGACGGGTGGGAAGGGTCCTGCCTCCCCTGCGGCACCACCGCCCGCCGCCGGCCTGGCCTCTGCGGCCTGACGAGAGGAGGAGGCAGGTGGAGAGATTTTCCTGCTTCGTGCTTTCAAAAATAAAGGATGGGGACACAAGGGAACAAATCTGTGGTATCTTTTCATTTGCAGGTGTGATCTGGAGTGAGGGAGTAGCGACAGCATTTGTCAGAAAAAAAAGTAAAATATGATAGTAAAAATAGTAAAAAATTAAGATACTTCAGGTTGATTAATCAGGCAGTAACCAGTTCCAAGATCAATAATGCTGGCAAGAGAAATAGGACTCTCTAACTCTCCAGCACCATAGTACATGGGAGGATAACCTCTGGTGGTGAAGAGAAATCCATATTTTCTGCTCTGCATGTTGGCAGCAAGTTCATTTTCTTATTCAGCAATTGCTTTAATCTTCTGTTTGGTTCATCCGAGTCACGTGGCTGTTGGGGGTTTCATTAACCTGTGAACTCAGGAAAGCAAAAACCCAAAGCAACCAAGGAAAAGAAGTATTTTTAGAGCTAATTAACGAGATAAAGTGAACAAAGCTACTTATAGCTACATTAAAAAGAAAATCGCTTCTGAGCAGTATACAGCAGACTGCTTCCAGCTCTGAGACAGGGACTGATCTGCAGAGGTACTACCGAACTGGCAAGGTTTGTCTCCTTAATGCTTCCAAAGCAGTCTGAGAGTTATGGCAGCGCAACACGGCAAATGTGCTGTTAAAATCATCGTTCTCTCTCAGAAGGGATTCAGGCCAGGCCCAAGAAGTATCTTATCGCAGAGCACACAGGGTGTCCTATTTTAGGAAAGTCAGACCACAGTGGCACAGGGGCCTGAGCCCGATTTAGTGTCTCTGTCACCCAGTGAAGCCCGCGCGCTGCCTGCAGCAGGA
>NW_010132213.1:1026-6249 GCF_000699245.1 Pterocles gutturalis
CAAGGGCCACCCCACCCAAAGCCAGCTTCAGGTGCTCACCGTCACGCTCTCCCTCCCATACGGCAGCGCCAGCTCTCGACTGACACTGCCCTGAGTCACTTCAGCACTAAATCTGCTGATAACCAACAACAAAAGCAGCATGGGTGATTTTTCTGCCAGCTTAGTTCACTGAACTGGCTTCAGGCAGGGTAAAGGAGTGGGTGAGGCAGGACACGGCCGCTGGTCCTTGGGCTGGTTTAAGTTGTGGAAATACAGACTGAAAAAAGGTGAACAGGAGCCAGAGCTGCTGGGCTCTTGTAGGATGCTGGAAAGTTCATTACCAGCTCTGCACCTTAATTTCCCCATCTGTATCGCTGTTACCAATCCATCTCCCAAGAGAGGGGGGCCTGGGACGGGTAGTTTATTAGTGCTTTTGTGATGCCCCATTGGATGCAGAGAGCTGCAGGAGAATCTGGTACCAGTTAAACCTGGACTGGACAAAAGAGAAGAAGCTTTGATTAGTGAAACGACGGAGAACACCCTCCCAAACAGACAGGATTTCTTTGGATGGGGAGGAAGGTGTCCTCAGGTCAGCCCCAGGCTGTGGGCCCTGGCACAGCAGCAGCTGGCGGGGCAAGGCACTTGCTTGCCCCATCCATGTCCGTTAGCAGGGGATCCACGTGCTGGGCTGTTCGGAGCAGATGTTGATGGTGAGTTGCAGAGTGTGCTGTGGTCAGCAGCCCCGCACACCAGCTTCAGTAGTGTGTGGAGAAAACTGCTCTTCATCTGACCACCTATTTGATAATATCAAAACCCAGTGAAAAGCCGTAAAAGCGGATCAGTCTGAAACCCAATGCCGGTCATTCCTGATCACTAACACTGCTGTTACAATCCATTCTCTGCCTTTGAGGGACCGTCACACAAGTGAGCAGATCCCTAAGGTCACAGTGACAGCTCTTAAGACATTTACCAGTGGAGAAACCTCCATCTACTTCATGCACTCATCCCTCTAAACCAGGAAGTAAGGATGTCTTCAGCTTCGATTTTCTTCCCTTTGTGACACCTAATCTCTATTTACTCATCTTCCTGATCCAATTAGAGACAATAAAACATGGTATGTCTTACACCACCTCTTTGCTTTTGTTCTGGGACCAAAAGGGACACTCCCTTCTCTCCTTGGTCCATAAAATGGCAGAGTGAACAGAAATAACACACACATCTGCTGGTTGCTGCAGCCGGGCCATACTACCTGCAAATCCTCAACATCAGCTGTGAACATCCAACATTGCCCACAGCGCCTAACGCGTTCCCCCTCTTCCGTGAAGACACAGCTGCCCCACCTCTGGCCATCTGCGACGCTAAAAGCTTGGGGAGATCCTGCTTATTCCTCTGGTACTTGTCCAGCATATTTCAGCTCTTCAGAGTCCTGCAGTCCCTCCTCCTCATGGCTGGGCACAGCCCTGCGTCCCTTTGTCTCTGTGCCCAGAAAGGCAACAGCCCCAGCCCCAGTGGCTGTCCGGAGATCCCTGAGTAAAGCCATCCTCTCTCAGCTAGCCATGCAATGCTTTCCTCTTGCCACCTCTGCCTTTCCAGAGCAGCTTCCTCAAATTATCATTATAATGATCTAGCTCACTAAAATAAAAAGGGGAACTAAAGTGCAGTAAACACACGATATCTTGCTTTTTTACTCCGAGCTTTATCACCCTTTGATTTATCTTGTCTAAAGTGGATTCACCTTGCTTCTGCTGGCATTCTGCTTATCAGAAATCTTCTGCTATTTCACGACCACGTGTGCATTTCCACTGGCAAGAGTACAGCCGTAGCCTTTTGCCTGCCCTCTCCTCTAATCCCTGCCTGCGGTACAAATACCGCTCTGGTAATCTGCTAATGCTTTCACCTTTGCAATCCTCAGTGCATTTCTAAGTCATACAGCAGCAACGCATGAAAGCAAAAAGCTAGCTCTGGACAAGACTTGATCACCAGATAGCAGCCATCGGAAGCAACTGCGATCACGTTATCTTATGGCAGATCTCCCATCCGAGCTTCTGCAGAGCTGCAGAGGACACTACACGTAGTGCAAGGGATTACCAGCATCTGTACTCACTGATAAAATGCAGCTGCTGGAGGTTGAACATCTTTAAAAAACAAAGAGCTGATAAAGGGTCTAACTGCAGCCCTCTGCCTGAGCCCCCCGCAGTGGGTAGGGGCCGCCCTGCAGTGCTGCAAAGCCTGACTCGGCCACATCCCCTCCCACCAGACAGAGGAGACACAACCACCTGAAAGAAATGGCTCTGGACTCGTTTGACAGCTTCACCCTGCTCAACAGCAAGAGCCACAAACCCACTGCAGAGCTGTGATCCCTCTGATAGCGGGAGGCAGCGATGCTGGCGCCTGCCCTCAGCTGCCAGCTCACCCCCCGAGATGTGCAGCGCCAGAGCTCTCCCTGGCTCTGCCTTTGAGTCACAGCCTCCTGCAGAGGTGATGGGACATGTGCTGAGCACAGGGGACATCCCCTTAGACAAGTGCCTGCGCTGGCCGGACAGGCAGGGAGAGACAACCGTGTGCTGCCGGGCTGTGGTGCGAGATGGGCACCACGCAGCTCTGTGCTCGCCCACTTGGCACCACTACATCCTATTTATGACCGTAACCCCCAGAGGTTGTCACACAAACAGTGACCGTCACCAGAGTCCCCTGCGGGACTCCTGGCTGGCCTCCCCAGCTACAGAGGTTCTCCAACAACACCAACACCTTCCCGCTTTTACAGCCGGTGCTAAATACCAGCTAATTAATTTTTTACAGGTGCGTTGGAGGTATGCCGGCTAATTTCGTATGATTGTTCTCAGGACTCAAGTGGCGAAAATGATCCAGGTCATGAAGTAACTTCCGTGAGGCCAGAGTGAGTCAGTTATTTTGTCAGATCTGGGCCCCTCTAAACACAGACATTTCTGAAAGGCTTTTTTAACCATAGGAATTGTATAAAAATAGGTACAGAGAGAGGTGCACACAGCCAGCACAGCACTGCATGGGCCTTTGCAGGACTGGCCTCTCTTTGGGAATCAAGGTTTTGTTAGAGCAGCGTGTTATGGAAGCGGCAGGTTCTGCCAGCTGTTATTTCCCAGGCTCTGACGCCTTCACGGTAAAGGTCTGGTGTGCCTGAGACCTCGCAGCTCATGACACAAGTGGTTCTGAAGCCGTGGGGCCAGGCAGGACAGGCAGGTGGCTGTCAGTGCCTGGGGCGTTCTGCAGGACCCACAGGTCGCGTGCCACCGCTCCTCTCTGTGCAGGGCTCCTCTCTCACTTGAGCTCTGCAGCCGGCAGTTTGGTGGCCATGCCACGCTGTTGTTGTACCCAGAACGTGTCACAAGACAGGAGCCCGGTGCCACATGGCCACTGTGAGTGGGACACTTTATGGGACAGGTGACTGGCATGTCGCTTCTTCCTTACCTGTGAGTCAGTGCCAAAAGCTGTCCCAAAGGCAGTGCTCCACGGGCAGGAACCAAACTGGCGGCACGCACGCTCTCTGGGGTCTGCAGGTCCATCCTGGATGCAGAGGGGCTGTCTGCAGAGGCCCAGGGAGCTCATCTGGGACCCCCCCTGGGAAGGACGCAGACACATCTGCAGCACCGTCCCCTCCTCAAACGCCAGCCACCTCTCTGCAAGCTCAGGGTGCTGCATATTGCCTTCAGATCTCTGCCTCAGCTCTTTCAAGTTGCAGATTTTCGCAATCCACTCTGGTCTGCTCTAAAAGAAGAAGTAAATTCCGTATCAATGGCAACCATGAGAAGCCTGTGTGATTTTGAGTGCATGTTTTCAAAGAGGGTGACAAAGATACTCAGCCTTGAAGGATAAGGGTGTGTGGGCAGCGAGGTTTGCTTTGCTTTTATCTTGGACAACACTTTTCAATGCCTGGTGCCTCAGCAGCTGCATTTTTGACCCCAGGGAGTTATGATTCACTGTTTGCAAATCCCTGAGCCACCAGATTGAAGGTATGCCCCGCGAAGCACAATCGCCTAAAACTGAAATGGTTATAGGTGGGTGTTAAAGCTGCAATTACTCTGTTCTAGCACCCAGGGCTGGCTCCATATTCTTGCCTCAATTTCTGGCAAATAGAACACAGCACCTTTTACTTTGTTTAGATGAACAGGATCTCTCTGGGTTTGTCTCCTCCAATGAAGTCCTCAGCCACCTGAGAGCAATCACACTGCAAAAGATGCATTATCCCACCTACCCCAGCACAACGCCATGAGAAACATCTGCCCTGCCCGGTCTGCGCTCCTGCCCTCCGCCCAATTGCTTCAGACACCCGGGCCACCCCAACATCAGAGCAGGGGCTGGCCTGGGAGGCTGAGGCTGCCTTTCAGCTGCTGTCTGGGTGACCTGTGTGGGGCTCTGTGCCCCACTGCCTGCCCTCCTTTCTGCTGGGGTGGATCCGTTTGCTGAGCAATACCTGCAACTCGGGGAAAAACAACACCAACACCGTATCGGGCATTTCTGAGCAGGCAGGTAGGAGAGCTGGGTGTGAGGAGCCTGAGAATAAAAAGGAATGATCTTCTATCCTCAGGTTTGGATGTTGTTTTTTTTTCTCTGATCATCAATGCTTTTCTTATCAGGGAAGAGCAATGGCATGATGTTGTTTTTTTTTTTCTCTGATCATCAGTGCTTTTCTTATCAGGGAAGAGCAATGGCATTCACTGCTGCAGACCAGTGCTGTTCACAGAGGGTTAATGCTCCCTCTCTTTGGATCACACATCAAACAGCCTGCGGTGGGAAGGAATCACTGCAGGGCACCACACGGTGGGATAGTCACTGGGGAGGGGGCCACCGCCAGCCACCAGGTACATGTGCACCCAAGGTCCCTGACCAGCCAGGTCAGAAGCTTTGATTCAGGCTGGCAGGGGCACAGGGACTGCCTTTGCAGGAGAAACGTAAATCCCAGCTGGCACTTCACAGAGCATCACCCAGGGAAGCCCCCACCAGCAGATTCCAAAATGTAGTAACCTGGTGAGCAGGCTGCATTATCTCCCAGCCAGCACTGCTCAGACCCAGGGCTCCTGGAGGGAGCAGGAGGCACAGCAAGAGCTGCCAAGCTGCACATTACCCCCTCTTGCTGCTGTGAGCGGGATCCTCAGCTTCCCACCGTCTGTGGCAGATCTTGCAGAACTGAGGCTTTAAAATCCACGTTTAAACTCTATGTGAACAATGGGCTTCCAAAAGAAATACACCAGTAAGCATTTTCCTTTGCAA
>NW_010132213.1:6274-6613 GCF_000699245.1 Pterocles gutturalis
AAAGATGGAAGCTCAGCCGTTGCACCGAGAGTGGCCAGTGACGATTCCTCGCCAGGCGTCGGTGACACCGAGGACAGGATCATGGCCCCGCCACCACATTTGCTGGACCTTAAAGGGTCAGAAGGAAAAATGCAATACCACTAATGTGAGAGATGGGGCACAGCCCCATGGCACCCGGGCACCGCATCACTGCCTTTCCCTCGCTGGGGCAGACGCGTGCCACCGCTCCCTGTCCTCCTCCCCGGGGACAAACGCCACCTCCTGCAGCGGCCCCAGGAGATGCACCCAACACCCCAGAGCAGGCAGATGGGCGGGATGGTGATGACCCTGGGATGATGC
>NW_010132214.1:0-2395 GCF_000699245.1 Pterocles gutturalis
GCAGCAGGCTGTAGCACTGGCTGAGCAAACACCAGCATCTCCCGGGAGCATTGGAATCAAGCGTGGTTAAAAATTAGTCTGTTTAGACAGACTTGAGACAGATACTGTTAACTCTTCAGCTTTCTAAATACTGTCAAATAGGGTGGAATTTAATATGGTCCAAGACAAGTCTTGGCATCTTTCTCGTCTCCGGAAGTGGAGCTCACTTGCTCAATTTAAATCTGATTTCTGAGAGTCTGAAAGCATGTGAAATCCATCACCAGTAGAAATTGGGTAAGCATGGGCTATGACAAGATCAACAGGAAAAAAAAGCAAACATCCCCAAGGTAATTCAAATAATAAGCTAATTGCAAGAAAAAGGAGGAGGAGATCAAATTACAATGACAAACTCACAGAGTTATCCCACAGGGATTTCACTCACAGGTGGGTTGTCTTCAATATGTAGCCTCTGTGTACCCCAGAAAGGAGAGATGAAGCATAGAGACTCTCTAATCTTCCCCCTGCCACCACCTTGAACCATTGTTTTTAATCAGTCCTTTCTTTTTTTCCATGAGAGGCAAAGACCCATTTACAAGTTGCACCCCAGACACACAATAACTCATTATTCTTTCCCAGCAGCTTTATATATGTATTCTTCATTAATATTTAGAATCACTGTGATTTATGAAAATGTGCTGCAAATGGAGGATTGACATTGCATGTAGCTAGAAGGACTGACAAGAGAGCTAGTCAAGTCGTATATGTAACTGACAACTCTGTTCTAAAATGTCTGTTAAATTCCCCTAAGCTACCCTATGTCTTAAGAAAATACAAAATAAAATCTGAGGTCTAGTCAAAAAGAAAAAAACAAGTCACAAATAGCCTAAAGGATGATTTCCTAATCTAGGGAAATTCAAAGTGAAAGCTTCCATTTCTTTATCACTCTACATTTACATATCTGTTTTATTACCAATGACAGATCTTGAACACAAGTGAAAGGCAGCATCACTGCACAAAGAATGCAGATTGTTGCTATAAGTAATGACAGGAAAAATTAGCCAGGGATTGATTGTGCTGCATGAAAGTAGTAATTTCTTCTTCACGGTACATCTACAAGTATGAAAATGCTAACTGAATGCATGATTAAGCATAGCATCTGTGCTTATGTCATATATAATTAATAAGCTCTACTAAAAAAGTCAGCAACAAACAAACTGAGAAGACATTCAAGGGCAAAAGATTAACTGAGAATACCTCTGCACCATAAAATATAAAAGCCTTGATGCATCATTAGTGCCCAGGAGACAAGGAAGGGAAAACCAGGAATTTATTTTTTTTTCTTTTGAACGACAAATGATACAAAAAATGATGCAAGCAATTAGACCTTCAGAGTCACAACTGCAGGGTACCCTTTGCAAACAGTAACAACTACAGCTAGCACATGTGTACGGGAAATCAACCCAAAGAGCTTAAAAAAATTGCAACACTATCACTTTAATACAACAAACTCAACTCCTGTTGTATCTCACACTTTTGTTACATGCCTGCAGTAGTTTACACAAAAAAACCCAGGGAATGAGGAACAGAATACACAGCTCTTAGCATAGCTGAGTCGATAGTGCCTAAACAGCTTTGATTGTAGGGTGATGTTTAATACAAAGTCAAGTACAGGAAAACAAAACCAGGTCACAGAACCACAGAATGTTAGAGATTGGAAGGGACCTTGAAAGATCGTCTAGTCCAATCCCCCTGCTGGAGCAGCAACACCTAGATCAGATCACACAGGAACGCATCCAGGCGGCCTTTGAATGTCTCCAGAGAAGGAGACTCCACAACCTCTCTGGGCAGCCTGTTCCAGTGCTCTGTCACCCTCACTGTACAGAAGTTTTTTCTCATATTCAAGTGGAACCTCCTATGTTCCAGCTTGAACCCATTGCCGCTTGTCCTATCACTGGATGTCACAGAGAAGAGCCTGGCTCCATCCTCCTGACACCCTTGACATATTTATAAACATTGATTAGGTCACCCCTCAGTCTCCTCTTTTCCAAGCGAAAGACCCAGCTCCCTCAGCCTTTCCTCATAAGGGAGATCCTCCATTCCCTTCATCATCTTTGTGGTTCTGCGCTGGACTCTCTCCAGCAGTTCTCTGTCCCTCCTGAACTGAGGGGCCCAGAACTGGACACAATATTCCAGACGTGGTCTCACCAGGGCAGAGTAGAGGGGGAGGAGAACCTCTCTCGACCTACTGACCACCCCCCTTCTGATACACCCCAGGATGCCATTGGCCTTCGTGCTGGCTCATGGTCATCCTGCTGTCCACCAGGACCCCCAGCTCCCTCTCCCCTACACTACTCTCCAACAGGTCAGTACCCAGGTTATACTGGTATCTGGAGTTGTTCATGCCCAGATGCAAGAC
>NW_010132215.1:0-9362 GCF_000699245.1 Pterocles gutturalis
TATATAGTTTATATATAAAAACTTTTTATGTATTATATCTACATGTTTATATATTGGTGTAAAAATGTGTAACACTTGTATAGATGTTATTTTTATGTAAAGGCAGGATGGTAAGATCAATGCTCTAAGGAAGGATGGTCTTGGCTCCCAGCCAGGAGCCTCGGAGGCCACCTGTGACATGTGGCCGGGCACATCTGGTGACGCACTCGCCCAGCACACGTAGGATCCAGTTGGTCTTTGAGTCTTGGTGTCCATACAAAAGGCAAGTCTCGTCCTGGAGATTATTTCAACCAGTTCAGGATTTTATACAGTTTTCATTAAAGGTCTGAGTGCAGTGGGGATTTGATTTCCTTTTCTGCAGCCATCTGTAAGAAGCGTGAGAACAGCTGCTCCTGCAGCAGGTGCCAGCTCCTAGATTTCCTGGGAGAGAAGCTAACAAGGTTTTAGGAGGTCTTTCTTAGATCAACCAAGGCTGTCATTGGATATTGCTGGGTTTGCTTTATTAAACAGATAGTATATTTATTACAAATTAGTAGATAAACACCTGGAACAAAACGTCTTCCTCAAAAAAATGTAGAGAGTGGAGACTGCCAGAGAGAAGAACCTGTGCTGGAAGACTGTGTGATGAGGACAGAGTTTCTGATCATACTTTTAGTAATTAATTCATAATTACTTCTATGGAATCAAGAGCAGAAGCAAACTGAATGTATAAAAACAGATAAATAAGAGTAAGAATGAATATTCAAAACTCGTCTAAAACAAACAGAAACTGAGCTCTGTTAATGTAGAGCATGGACGTGTGTCATTTTACACTACAGAATCCAATATAGTCATTCAAATACTGCAATTATGTGTTCAGGCAAGTTCCAACAATCCTATGTATGTGAACAATTTAACTAATTCTATTTATTCATATATCCAGTATTCTTCTTATGTCCTGTTTTCTTTTGTACAGGCAAACTTTTTTCATGGCTTTCTCTAATTCAGGTATTATTCCAGTTGTCTTCCAGGTTCTAGCAACCACCCTGACCAGTGTTTCCAATCACAACCAGGTAACTGAGGTTATCAATTTCCACTAAGTGCAATGCTCCAAGCTATAGAGTTCAAAGATAAAACTGCAAAATAGTATATTTTATCGCCAAAACTTGTCCAGACTCAAGTGAAATAAGATTATATTTCACATAGAGAATTTCTAGGCTGATCATTTCAGTTAATGGAGTGCCCAGTTATAGAAATCTTATTAATTCTGCAGGCAGTTCCAGTTTGCATTCCTACGTGTTTAACTAGTAATGACAATAAATATATTAACTTGCTATCATAGTAATTCACTCAATTGTCACATAATTTTATTATGTCAAATCAAAGATACTGTAGTGAAAAGTACACATGTGTATTAAAATTTGACTTTTAAGTTTTGTTGATCTTATGAGAAATATATAGATGGTAAACATTGAACATTCTGTCTGTTTTAATCATCATTCTCAGAGAGCTTGGACAAATGTTTCAATGACCACTATAGCTGAAATGCACATACCAGAAAAAAAATTCATAATCTCTCTGGAGGTTCATAACCCAATTACTTAGGGCTTGGGACTCACAAGACCTTTCCATTGAGCTCTTTAGTTTCCATAACAGAAATCGTGCAAATCTAAAGTTCTCTATTGGTGGAGTTATATTTGTATTATGTGATATATGTCTCATATCTATGTTGCTGTAGATTTTTTCCATCATTTTTAGACATTAGGACTAAATTTCTCTTACTGTTCACTTATAAAATTATCTTAGAAACAGTTGTAACAACAGTGTATTTGATACTGGAATTTGCCTGGAGGCTTGGAAGTGATTCAGTGGAGGCAGTTTCCCAAAAGAAAAGTGGCCTTTTTTCAAATAGAATCTAAAGGTCAGACCATTTCAGAAATATTTTAGCTATTAGTGGAGATGCTTAAAAGCTTGGAGGAAAAATCTAAACCTGCTATTCCCAGTTTATAATTGTCCTACAGTTCATTTAATTTTAAGATGGTCTCACTTTCATTAATGTTGTATTCTACAGAAGACTTGAAGATAGAAATGTTGCAACCAAAGAAGTTAATTATCTATAACCTTAAATTTGAGAAGGATCCATGCATTTTTTGCATTCTAAGTAGGGACTGTTTGAGCACCACTTTATCTGGTGAGAACATTTAAACGAGTAAATACGAGATCAAAATGCAGCTTTTGGGAAAAACAGTTTATATGTCTATGTAAGAAACTACTGCTGTGGTGTATTGTGATATATAAGGTCATTGGGTTTTCATAATTTGTGGGAAATTCAGCAGAGCACTAATTACAAACATGTGACGAGCCTGAACGTACACTCTTCTGCAGCTGGTGTTCTGTAGCTCCATTTTCTCTAGAGACGTTTGAAATTATGCTATTCTTGAGGTTGAATCAGAAGCCCTCGGGGAACACAGACACATTGTCTGACAGTAAATGAGACGGTGGCAAGGGTTTCTTCTTCAAGAGCAACAGTCTAAGGCAGTGTCTGATGGGCTCTTGAGTTCACTGGGCTGTGGTTAAGAATAATTAATTTCTTAAGAAATATTACCTAAAAAGCAATGCAAATAAACAACTTATTGAAATAATATTTTACCTGTAACTAGAATTATATCTGCTTCGGTGAACCTGAACAGGTTCCTTTGTTACTAATGCCTACTAACTAATTTAGTTGCTAATACCTGCTAATTCCATTTTTATCATCTCAGAAGAAAAACCAAAATCCATCACGAAAACGCTACCCATAGCCAAACAAACTCTCTTGTGACACATTTAAAACTGGTTACATAAAACTTCAAGCTTGATGGATATTAAAAAGAAATAAGAAAATTCTGTGACAGTCACAAAGGGTTTCAGCTGCTCGCTGCTCAGCTGCACTCGGCAAAACAAAGCTTCCAAGGCTCTGAAATAAATTTTGAAGATTAAGGCCAGATGATGCTGGAAGGCTTTGATAGTCACGAATGATTGTAAAATCTCTGAGTACAAAGGAAATCCACAGGCATGGAGTTGCCTGAAAAGCTCGTTTGTTCAGTGCGAACCAAGAAGTGTCCATGCAAGGACGTGTTGTCACTAAGCCACTTCTTTCGGCAGGACTAATGGAGTAAAGTCAGGGCTTTGATTGCAGTGTCCTTTCTGACGCAGGGATGCTTGCTTCCTTGTGGCTTGGATTAGGATGATTGATTAAAAAACTATCAGGAGGGTGAAAGAGAAATCTTTATCCCATCAAGCTCTTCTTGTCCAGCTGCAGAGTTGTTTTCACTGCCTTTTCAAAGCCACCGCAGAGCCAAGCGTTCTAAATCAACAACCTGTTGTTCTGATCTCTTCTGTTTCTCAAAGTGTAGCATGCTAGTAATGGGATTTGGTCTTGGAAAAGGGATGAACAGACCATGGAGCTATCATAAGAACAATTTTAAAATTCAATAAAATTTTGTTTCCAGAGAACCATGAAGCCTGTGTCTTGGCACAACCTGGAAAGGTTCTTCTGAACAAGATTCCACTGGATTTCATGTGAATATTACAGTATAGATTTCAGTTTCACATTTTCTGGCTTCATTTCATTGATTTGGTTTATCATGTTGCAAGGAAATGCAATTACCTGCCAAAAGCACGCCCCTAGAAATGTTTTCAGGTGATCCAAGGCCATCTCCTTTCTGGTTTTGTCTGCTAATGCCAGGATTTAAAACCAAAACTGGCTCTTTTCAAAAGCAGTGCCTATAGTCCCTATCCCCATGCACTCAGCCATAGTTTTAAGAAGGAAGGCATGGTATTATCATGTCCCAGTTTTACTTGTTTCTTACAATCTTTGTGTAAATTCTTTTGGCATTTCCACAACTGGGCAAAGTCTGCTTTTCTCAAACCAAAGTGAAGAACGACCTTGGCCAGGCTTGAGCTGCTTCTTGCAGCAAAACTCCAAATGTGTGCTTGCAAAAGTGGCTTGGCAGGAAGAATAATTTCCAAAATATAGTGTGACTTCTGTACAGGAAGGCTTGAGGCCATTGTGGTCACCAAGCTACTGAGATTACGAGTGTTGTGGATACAAACCTCCATATTATTGGCAGGAACGAGACAGTGTTTTTGCCTGAACTGATGTTTCACAACTTTTTCTCACTGTAGATGATTTCTCTGTAATATATTCATCAAGAACCAAAAGATGTTAAGTGGGAAACTTAAAGAAAAAAAGATGTTGGGAAGACATCAAGCCTTTCCTGGCTTTTCTGTTTGATGCTGTCATACCTATTCAGAGACACCAAGGTTAGTCCTAAAAGGTAGGTTTATCAAAAATCAAATCAGCTTGAAATTACTTCAGGACCCATATATTTGAATGGAATTATGTGTTAATATCTGTCTATATGAGGAGTGCAACAGGGTATCAGCACTGAGTGTTGTTATTTGAAGGTAATTATTGACACAAGCCTTTAGCTAGATCTTAGCACAGTTATTAAAATTTCTTTTTACAATCACTGCTGGTCTCCAATTATTATACTTCTGTTTCTTATTCAGCTGGTGGTCTATAACCTTAGAAAAGATACTTGTAATAAGATACTTGTCACATTGTTTTTTAAATACGTAATCCATGTTTAAGACATATTTTATTAATCCTAGCAGTCAGCAGTATAGATTTTTAGATGAAAGATAAGTAATTTCTCTCACCTGATAGTACAGGAATAAGAGATGAGAAGGGGACTGAACATTTTTAGACAGTTCTGTGTCACTCAGCAAATTATCAGATTTTCTTCATGCCATGTAATCAGAAATGAAAGTGTAGAGAGTTTGCTAACAGCTAAGTAGTGAAGGTTATAATAATTTTTCTGGAAGTTTGACTTGTTAAAAAAAGGAGTTAGTGTCAGATAAACACCCTATCATGAGACAAGTAAAGCCTCTTTTACTGAACACCAGAGCTGAGGAAGCAAAACTGCACAATAAACCTCTCACAGTCAATAAACAATAAGTAACCTATCAAACGTAAGTAAAAAGGGGGGAAAAATTAGGCAATGCTGGTATCTACAAACATCTACTAGAGCAACAAGGCATAACAGCAAGAAAATTAATGCCAGCACCTCTTGTAGAAATTACCAGCTGCTTCAATTCAGTTTCTTGCCAGTAAATGTCAACTGAGTCAATGACAGCAAACACCTTTGTAACTTGAATATTAAAATTACTTTGAAGGCAAATGCCTCAAACATAGAAAAAAAGGTGCTAGACTTTAAAATGAATGAAGAAAGCATTAACAAGCAACAGCTAATGAGAAGCAATCTATAAGCCTAGGAGTTCCTTATGCTTATGTGTAAACACCTGGGTTATATTACTCTCATTTTAGGCAAATTGCTTGTTGAGGGCTGGATCCATCTCTGCTATAAATTGGTGGGACACAGGTGAGAGCGAAATGGAAACCCACAGTAGGATCATCAAGCACAGTGGAGTGAGTCTGTGTTTACACTCCTGTAACCAAGCTGGGGATTTGGTTTCCAGCATTACATAAAGCAAGATTTAATTTTCATTAAGTTCTGTGTTGACACAAACAAATCCTCACTAGGAGGCCCTTTTAATTCATATTCTGTTAAAGCAGGCTAGGACCCACAAAAAGCATTTTTCCTAATTCATCTGCTGGATTGTAAAGCTTTTATTGTGCTTTAAAAAAATAATTTCAGTATTTTCATCTGTATTGCCAATCTTCTCCCAAAAGTTTTTTTGTTTTTTTTTCCTGGAAAATGTAGGTGATGAATATTCACAAACCCTGGTAAGAGCTGTGCCAAAAACATTGTTCAAAACAATACAGCTATAGCCAGAAAGCTACATAGTGTGTGAACTGCTTCTGCACCATTTTTGTCTCTCCTCCACCTCAGACCTATTCAAACATTTCTGTTTAATTGTATTTTTTTTCTTTTAGAGATTCTGTTCATTTTGCTGGGTAAAACCAAAAGGGAAAGGGTAGGACAGCACCTTCTACGCTCATTCTCAGCAACAGATAACAACCGACCTCTCAATTTTTTCTGGAAATCAAATACGGAGGATTCAAAGGAGGAAAACCAGAGTGTTTTAAGCCATCCAGAAGGTGCAAACCAGGACCTAGTTATGCATCACCCCATAAGAAGGGATAAAAGTCATTGCCCTATGGAAAAACTTGGGATGTCTGAAAATCTACAAATATTATAAGCTTTTGTAACTACTTTGGGTATTTGCTTTCTGGTAGGATTGGTGGTGTGAATACATGGGAAAGATAAAGTAGATATATTTCCACTGCCAGAAAAGACTGGGCTTGTTTTTTCTCCACTGAAAGACTATGGAAAAACTTGGGATGTCTGAAAATCTACAAAGATTATAAGCTTTTGTAACTATGGGTATTTGCTTTCTGGTAGGATTGGTGGTGTGAATACATGGGAAAGATAAAGTAGATATATTTCCACTGCCAGAAAAGACTGGGCTTGTTTTTTCTCCACTGAAAGATTGATGTATGTAGGACATGAGTGGTAGAAATGCCATTAAAATTATACTAAAAAATGATAAGCACATGTGTTAGTCCTGCATTTCAAGCAAGGTGGGTTAGAGGACTAATTTTATGTTGATTTCTACTATACTGTGTCTTTAATTATTGTGGGCCAGCGTCATCCAGATTATAATAAATCAAAATCACTGGAAATACGACACAAATTAATATGCTACTGTAGCTGCCACTTTTTCACTTGTCTGTATGTAAGAGTTTATATAACAGAATTCTCATAATACCTTAAAGGAAAAAAAAATAGGCAGGCGAGAAAGAGATGTGTCTTCCTCTTTCATCTAAATTTAACTAGAAAAATAGTCACAATGAAATTAGAACAGAACTGTCCATAGGAGATCCCAATCCATTATTAGCCTACTCACCCTGCTACTTATCTTCAAATGCACACACCACCAGCAGAAAGGATTTAGGTTACATTTTCGTAATCCAAATCTTGTAGGTGGTAGGGTTTAGTGAAATTGGAGCACTTGTTACTATAATTTAACTACAAAAAAACCCCCAGCGTTTAGTGAAGTAGGAGGTCTGACTTTAATGCACAAAAGCGAGGAGTTCTGTGGCGGTATCAGTAAGGTCGGAGTGTCAGTCTGGATTTTTAGCCTTAAATCTGAATTTTCTTGGTTTTGTGGATTTGTCAAACATTTAAGAGTGCTTAAATGTAAACTTTCTTCTTGATGATACTCAAACCTCCATAATACAGCCTTTTAAAGAAGAAGAAAAATAAAAACAGGAAGAATAAGTAAACTTGGTAGCACTGGTGTGGCTGTGGTAAGGAATACTTCCTTATCTTGTGGTTGTATGGCTGCAGTGACAGTCAAACACCTGAATTCCTCTCCAGCCACCAAGTGAGGAGAAGCTGGGACCTCTCAGGGGGTCTTTTGCCTCTCACTGCCTCAGTTTCCTGAACGAGCAACTGAAGATCATATCTACAAGTCTCAGAAGATATTCTAATTAATTATTCAAAACATAATGCGTATAAAGTGGTTTAACATGCCTGGATGGAAAGTGTTATGGACAAGTTCAGGTGGGATTTTAATTCCCAGTGACTGGACAGGACCTCAACACAGGGTACGTGTCAGCGGAGTTTGCCCCCTCTGAATATCTTCAGTTTAGATTGGTCAAGGACACAAGCTCTGAGATTCTCACCCCTGCTAGTGTGTCATGGAAAAAGTGTATCTCACTGGTACAAAATGAATATTGTATTGGAGGGAACACATCTTGTTTTGCAAATACTGCAAATATTTTGTGAAATATATATACGTTAATATTTTCTACTATTCTTATACCTCTAGAAACAGCTGCTGGATTTTGGTCTTAGTTCATGCATGACCAAAACACAAGTGCAAATGTTGCCAGCTTCAGGGTTCTTTGAGTTTTTCATCTTCAGCATGATTTTTAAAAAAAAAAAAAAAAAAAAAAAAAGGAAAACATACAGGGCTATTTGTCTGATGGTAAAAATGCCATTTAACTGAAATGAAGCTATATGAACAATATGATCTAAAAATCTGTCCCAGTATGTCTGAACCTAATTCATCAAAACTAATAGCTGTGGTGGAACATTTAATTGGAAAATTCATTATCAGAGATACCAAAACTATATCTACTTCTCTATGTAATCTGTGGCCTCTGTTTTCCAAGTAATCCAAATTATTCTTAGTACAATTTCCTTTATTAATTGTGCTATATGGAAGGAGGAAAGATCACTATGGGCAACACAAATGTCTTATGAAATGTTGTAGAATCACATTGTGTGGTGTATGAGAGTGTTTGGGTCTACTTTTAATTACATAAAATTCAACAGACATGGGACAACAGCATACTTTTACATATACAGCTTTAAATGAGCGCAGAGCCCTCATTTGTACGTGTCCTCTCGCCAGTGTGCTGTGAGCTGCTCAGACACTGATTAACAGAGGGTACTGCAAGGTTCTTCCAATTAATAAAAATAAAAATCAAAATTCAGTGGTCCAGCTGTCAAACATGGAGCTGCATTTCTGGTGGCATATTCATTAGTAAGAACACTTTCAGTTACTACTTTCTATGTTATATCACGCTTGCTTGCTGAGCTAGATTTTGAAGACAAAGTTCACTCGTTGGTGGAATAAGTTACTCTAATTTGAATTTGAAATGGATGACATCCCATTATTCAGCTTAATCTAAATTCAGAAAAGTATGCAATTAAATGTGCTACCTTACCTACAAAATTTAGGTCCTGAACTGCTTCTAAATATCTAGGCTGTGAGGTAATATTTGGACTATATATGAGAATACAAGAAATAACCACCGAGGGCAGATAGACAATAATAGTTACAGAGGACAGTAAAAAGCATGAGAAAATATTTTATTACATTTCCACCAGGATAAACAAGTACTTAGAATGGGTAAGTCAGACAAGATATGATGTTGGCATTTAAATATATCACCATAATTATCTCACATGCAAAATCTTTTTTATTTATTTATCGCTGTTCATCAAAAAAAGCTTTGGAGAGGACATTGCTAAGGCAATGATGTGATGTGAGAGCCCTGAGTGTCCTGTGGAGCCACTGCAATATGCACAGAGGTGTGCTGGTGTCGGCGGTACAGAGAACAGCTACAGCAATGCCCGGCTGTCGGTGAGCACAGTGGCAAATTATTT
This sequence comes from Pterocles gutturalis, assembly GCF_000699245.1. NCBI lineage: Eukaryota > Metazoa > Chordata > Aves > Pterocliformes > Pteroclidae > Pterocles > Pterocles gutturalis. The sequence goes on from NW_010132215.1 coordinate 9,168, forward strand.
TATAACATAAATTCTTCATAATATATACTTCTTTGGGAAGTTTTTTGCAGATTGATATCCTATATACAGACCTATTCCTTTGGTTCAGGCTCTTATTGCTTGCCTAAGATTCAGCAATTATATTATTATTTATAGCAATTATTATATTATGTATTATAAGATCTGCAGGATCTTGCCAGGTCATGCAGAGATAAA
>NW_010132216.1:0-228 GCF_000699245.1 Pterocles gutturalis
CAGGGGTGTTTTTTGTTACTGCTGCTCCCCAGTGCTCTGTGCTTGGCAGGGGGACAGGGCGGGTATCCCATGCACTTGGCATGTTGCAGCTTGGTGCCTGCTCCGCCCCAGGAGATGGTCCTGGCAGCCCACAGCATCACACTGCATCCCCTGTCCCACATGCCCCTGCCCTCCCCAAGAGCTGGGGGTACAGCAGGGCTCCTGCTGGCCCTCCCCTGCACAGCCCAG
>NW_010132217.1:0-5667 GCF_000699245.1 Pterocles gutturalis
TTGCTGCCGCAAAGGTGCCGGGCGGAGCAGGGCTTGTGGAGCGAGGCATCCCCGTACACGCTTTTGTTGCACCTGAGTGTATAAGGTCATGCTGTGTCCCTTAGGCCAGCATGGGCCTGCCACCCTGTGGCTTGGGTCTTGCCTCAGCCCAGATGCCCGCCCGCTGCGAGCCTCACCATGCCCGGGAGCAGGGCTCCAGCCTCGGCTTAGGGCACTCCCCACCGTGAGCAGGAGGGCAGGCCCAGGCCCAGCCTTTGGGCACAGCCAAGAGAACCACAACTCTCCTTCAAGCCACCTGTCACCTCACAACTCTGCCTCAAACCACCCGTCACCTTTAGCTCAGGCACCGTCTCTTCACAGAAGGGCAAAAAACTGCACCTGAGGAACGCACCAGAAGAAGTGCGGTCTGAACAGCGCTGTCTTGGTTGTTTAGTCTAGAGAGGAGGCTGAGAGGCGACCTTATCACTGTCTACAACTACCTGAAAGGAGGTTGTAGTGAGGTAGGTGCTGGCCTCTTCTCTAAAGTAACAAGTGATAGGACAAGAGGAAATGGCCTCAAGTTGTGCCAGGGGAGGTTTAGGCTGGATATTAGGAAAAATTTCTTCACTGAAAGAGTGATCAGGCATTGGAACAGGCTACCCAGGGAAGTGGTGGAGTCACCATCCCTGGAGGTGTTCAAGAAACGTGTAGATGTGGTGCTTAGGGACATGGTTCAGTGAGTTAGGTGGTGTTGCGTTGGACTTGATGATCCCCGAGGTCTTTTCCAACCTTAGTGATTCTATGAAAGTCTATGAGAAAGAAGTCAAAATGAAGAAACTTGACTGGAAGAACAGGGAGGTGGATTGTGACAAGGAGCAGCCCCAGCTGTAGTTGCAGCTGTGAGGTTCAGCGCAGGATTAGAGAGGGCCCTGACACTCAAAGGCGCTGCTGAAGCAAGTGTGATTTTCATCTTTATCAGCAAACCTGGTTTCCCCATGTGGATTTACATACTGATTTGTACAAAATGTTTTCCCAATGTAACCGTCAGGACTGAGAAAGTGAGCTGTGGAAGCCATAACACCGATAGCTCCCCGCCTGCTGCATGTAGAAGATGTATTGATGGTTCCTCCAGCGCTGCCGTCAGCCGAACTGCTCCATGCTCTGCCTTGAGGCCTCGCACAGCTGTGCAGAGTGTCCCACGTGGAATATACGCACCCGCCTGCTCTCGCTAGGTCATGCGCTTAATTTGTGTAGCAGAAATGCGTTAATTTCCCGCCTGGATGAGGATGCTCGATTTTCTCTTTGCCTTGTGTAACTCCCGTCTACATTGAGGCAAGATGCATGCTTGCACTGAGAGGTGAGTAGGCACTGAGTGTAGTTCTGAAGATATGTTAGCAGTTGCTTTGCCTTTGACCATAAATATACATAAATTCACTCACTTCAAACAGAATTTCACAGGGATTATAGCAACCTTTTTCTCTCCTATAGTAAAAAGTATCTAAACATTCAAAGCCCATCTAGAACAAATCACTTTGGAAAATCAGGACTTGGGGCTTTAGATTACTCCTTATATAGGAGTGGGCTATCTATGGCTGAAATTGATTTAGAAATAATATTCTTAGTATCAAATGTGGAAAGTTAGATTGTGTGACAAAGTTGTATGATGAGTTATAGCCATCTAGTGAAAAAACTCGATACTTCAACTGTTGGGGATTTTGGAGGCATTTTTTAAACCTACCCCTTTTTTATTTGGTTAGTTTTTTTTTGATACCTGCAGCTAATTTAATGTCACAAATATTTTAATTTTTTTAATATGTCGGAAATAGACTCCTGACTGCAACAGTAAAAGTGGTAATAGAACTTCTGCTGCAAATTTATCAGGTGGGTTGGATCTCAAATACACTGGAGCTTGGAGATGGCATGTCTCCAAGTTCACAACATATTTCCTTTTGTCTCAAGGATGGTCCCTGCTTAAAATTACTCATGCTCTGTTGTACAGACATGTTAACAGTTGAGTTGCACAAGAACAACAGAAAGTTTGAGATTTTAGATCATTTGCCAGCTGAGATTCCAGTAAGATTTTACAGGAACATAACACATGAAAAAGTCATCCTGTGCATTATCGTTGCTACTTTATTAGAACAACACCCACGTTCCCCACCCCAAGTGAGGATTACAGTCTGTTTGAGACTGTGAATATGGAAAGACAGTTCCACACATTGGGTTTAGGAGTTTAATGTACTGCACGTAGAAGAGAAAAGGAAATACTATTATCAGTATTCACTTGGATAATCATTCTAGGAAGAGATCCCGTTTCAGTTTGGTATTAAGTGTTTAGCTGTGTTTACCACATTTACCTATTGGTTTACTTGGTGTTTACACGTAATACTGCAAAAACGTGACTTGTCCAAGATCTGGCAGGAGGGCCCTGACAGAACTGGGAACCAGTGTCGTCGGTCACTATCCAGTGACGATCCAGTACTTTTATTGCAGAAACCCAATATTGATGGATATTGTTTTACCTGCAACTTAATGATGGCAGACAGGAGTCAGACTAAAACCTTCCCCTGAAAAGGTGCGCATCTGTTTCCCTTGAGGAAAAGAGATTATCCATGTGTTATTGATAGAGGCATGTTTATGGCACACTGTAGAGTGTTTCTCATGCTGTTCAGTTAAGCTTGACAGTATGCGTGCACAGCTACCAATTTCATTGCAATACAGTTTTATCAAGCTCTATAATGCTATTGTTTGATTTTTAAATTAATTTTGTAGTCAAGAGTAAGCAAAATAAAAGAAAAAATGCATAGGAAATTACAGAGCTCTATTTGGTGAACATATTGCTTCCCTTCACAGAAACTTGTTTCTACAAAGAACCATAAGGGAATTGTGCTTCCCAATTTTATTTTCTTTGGTGTTTCTGTGATGATATTTTAGTGATTGGATTTTTTTTCAGTTTACACCAGTTTGCCTGCACAATTGAAAGATATTCTCTATGTATCATCTCTTCCATTAAGAAGAGCACTAGGCATCAGCGCTGACAGCACAAGAACATGTTATATTCCCCTATGGGCATCATCTGCCATAGAAGAGCCAAAGTGGAGAGTAATAGTAAAGGATACTGACTTTGTTTAGAGACTCCAGTTTGACCTTTATTGGTTCTTCTCTTCCAGAGTGCCAGGAGCATCACAAAACTTCCATTCAACAGCTTGCTGGGCACAATGGCCAGGCCTTTTGTCCCTAACCATTGCCAATGAGTAACTGAGATATTAGTCAACATGCCAAGTCTTAAGGCACATATGCATTACCCCCTTCTCTCATTCTTCTGAAATCTGTTGATCTTGTTTAAGCCCCAATAATGTATCCTGACGCATGAAGTACACTCTGCACTGTCTGCATATTCTCTCTTGCCTGAGGCAGGAGGGTGGAGTGTTTTTATGTGCCTAACCACTAACTGCTGCAGAAATTCTTGAAATGCTACCCACTTCATCATGGGCCTCGGGCTTTGTTTTTGCTGATTGCAATTCACTCCTCAGAAAAATGTTCTGACTTGCTTATAGCCACGTAAATATATCAAGAGAAGGGCTTTATAGACCAGATTCCTGGGGTAAAACCAGTTTGCTACAATAAAACCTGTCCTTGGGAGATAGATTCTGCTCTTCTGCTCTCATAATGGAACAAATGTCCACTAATTACAGTGAAGTCACTAGAATGACATCAGCATGAAGCTAAAGCAAAAGTAAAATTTATTTGCCTTTTCTGCTTTACATCTGTCGCTTGCTTAGACTATCCATTACTTTTTACTTCAATTTTCAAGGTACCTGTCTTGAAAAGAAAAGCTGACATAATTTATTGTACCTGAGGGGCATTGCAATTTGCCATTACAAAAGGTAATGTAAGAGCCAGCTGAGATGGGCTTCCTAGTTCTCGCTGCTGCATATGCGAATAACCAAGTGGGTGAGGCACAGTGCTGATAAAAGGGAATGGCATAAAGCCGTCTCTTATTTTTGTGTCTGCTTGTGGGATTTTCTCCGACATAGTCATGCCAAAAATTACAGTTTGAAGTCTTTATGAGACTGTACCAGACAAAGGAAACAATAAACAGACCTTCAGTGTTCTTGTCTTTGCTGGAGAACTGATTGATCATTATTTTAAGAAAATTCAAGCCTTTTAAATCTAAGCCCTTGCCCAAACTAGTCCCTGGTGCAGCTTTTGTCATCTGTGATGATCTGAGCATAATTTTGCGTTAAAGGTATTTGGATTGTATTGGATCTTGAATCGTTGTTTCATTTTCTCACATGCTTGATGCAAAAGTTCATTTCACACTGTGCACATGTAACTCTTAGGTTGCTTACATTTATGCATATTACTGAAATTGGTGAAGCTGAAAAAGTGGACGTGCTTTATTTGCTAGTGCAGACAAGCTAGTTTGAGGGCAGTTACCTATAGTCTGTAGGCCTTGAGTGGACCCAGTGGATTAAACTCGGGTAGCAAACAAATCATCCAGAGAGCCGGTAAGCACAGATGGAGGTGCACACCTTAACTTCTTCTTGGATTCCTGGGGGTTTCATTTTTGCTCTGAGTATAGACTTGAGTGAGTACTGTCCATCATCACTTCAGCAGCATTGCTAGTTATCATTTTGTTTTAGAACAAATCACACCTCCTTCCCTACCTGCAGCATCAGCAAGCAGGATTTAAAAATACACTTCCTGCCAGTTATTAAGAAACAAATTACGTCATCTACCTGAGCCTACAGAAAGCCTTATAAAGTAAAAATTTAGAGGTCTTTTCCTAACGATGAAATACGAATGTGGCGTTCATGGTAGGTTTCCATCTCTGGATACTGCTGACAATAAAGTCACGTCTAGAGGGCTGAGATTTCAGTGTGGCAATGTTGTCAGGCACTGACCATGCTTATGTTCCAAACCAGGCTCACAGGTTAATATGCTCATGTGAGAGCTGGCTTGAAGTTCTCTCATGTTTTCCTGGTCGTACAGTTAGTAAGTTACATAACGTTTTAAGTGTGCGTAGTTGTTGTGAAATGTGGGATATGTCTGTGTATTATTAGTGAAAACAAAATCACATGTCTAGGGACAGCTGCCTCAGGATTGTGAAGCAGGCACTTCACCAAGAATTGTGAACTGGTATGAAACTCTCACTTTTTAATATATAGGTCAAAGCAAATTCTTTAAAAGTCAAAAGATGTAAGGTACTCACAGACAATGGAAACTCAATAAATACTTGCTTATCACCCCTCCTCTCAAAATACTCAGCTATAGGGACAGCAACAAGAATGTTTTCTGTGCTATTTCCTTTAGCAAGTAAAATGCATGGTGAAGTTTTTCGACTTCCCCTCGTTTCTTGAGTAAAATATGCTGTTTATGCCAGTCATGGCTCATTTCATAGTGGATATTTCAGTGTTTCTGAGCTGTATTGCTTTTGTTCCAATTATTTCCGAAGTAATTTCAGTGCAAATTTTCTATTCACGTTCATATCTGAAATAACTATTTTCAGTCCCTTCCTCTACATAGGCACACAGAAAGAGCTTTACTGATGAGTGTGTAATATTTTCTTAACAGCCTCAGTGGGTTGAAGCGATTATTCTCATGTTATTTTTACCGTCGTCACGCTGCCTTGCTGCAGAAGGGCAACTTAGCCCTTCTGACGTTTGAAGTCATTGAGAAAGTTCC
>NW_010132217.1:5683-8525 GCF_000699245.1 Pterocles gutturalis
CTATCCTGATGGAAGTTAGTAGAAGTGTGACATATGGAGTGAGCTAATGGTATGATTTCATGTGGTGCTGAGATACTGGAGTTGCAGCTGACTGCATTTGCCTAAGTGTTTCACACTGTGTTTAATGTGTGAGAAGGAAACCAGTCTCCCTCTCAACACATTAAGCAAACTGTAATTTGGGTGAAGAACATTCGTCTTAAATGGAGTCCAGGAATGCTGGACTGATGATAACAGAAGAAAGAAAATTCTTTGGGGAAGCAGGTTAGCAAGTGCTACCCACTTTAACTGGGGAAGTTTTCCCATCAGTAGCCCACACAGCTTTGAGGTTATTTCGTGGCATCAGTGACCTCCATCACATGTATTGATAGTCACTGAACAAGCTTTCTTCGTCATCAGCCTCTGATGACAGCCATGCCATACCATTTCAAGTAACACCCCTGTAACCGGAAATATCCCAGTAGATTCACAGCTGAAAGAGTTATTCTGGTTTTGATGTTTTGAAGTTTAGTGCATTTTTTCATTGCATTAATTACAAGCATTTTATGGGTAATATATGCCAGAATGAGCTACTTCATAATTTTTAAATGCTTGGTGGGAACTCAGCACGTGGGTATGCATTGACAAGTTTTCTCTTGAAAGACTCCGCAAGAGTTAGATCAGCAGGTAGATCACCCTGGAATTTTAGCTAACATATACCCTGCCTCTTCTTGAGTCTGTGAAACCAGGCATGACTAACCTTAAAACTGTCTGCATCATTGATGTCTGTATAGGAAATCCTATGTAGGATTCATTTCTCTAGGATCAACAGTGCACATAGGGGTGCACTCTACTTAATCATGTGTGATACATGGGTACAAGGAGTAACCAAGGATATAATAATCTACTCCATGCAGTTTATTTTATTTGGTGACATATTTCTTTTCGATTTCAGTGAGGAATTCTGGGTCAGAAATTTTTTTTCCTTAGAGCAGGATTCTTACTTTCTAAAATCAAGCCTGGAAGCTGTTAAACTACCTCAGATCTAACACTTCCTTGTCCTAAGCTTTCCTCTCAAACCTAAAGAGACATGCTATTAGCTATTAGCAGCAGGTCAAAGGTGATTCTCCCCCTCTACTCTGCTCTCGTGAGAACCCACCTCGAGTAGTGTGTTCAGATGTGGGGCCCCCAACATAAAAAAGACATGGACCTGTTGGAGAGTGTCCAGAGGAGAGCCACGAAATTAATCAGAGGGCTGGAGCACCTCCCCTATGAGGACAGGCTGAAAGAGTTGGGGTTGTTCAGCCTGGAGAAGAGAAGGCTCCGAGGAGACTTCATAGCAGCCTTCCAGTACCTGAAGGTGGCTACAGGAGAGATGGGGAGGCACTCTTGATCAGGGAGTGTAGTGATAGGACAAGGGGTAATGGGTATAAGCTGAAAGAGGGTAGATTCAGACTAGACATTAGGAATAAATTTTTCACTGTGAGGGTGGTGAGGCACTGAAACAGGTTGCCCAGAGAAGCTGTGGATGCCCCATCCTTGGAGGTGTTCAAAGCCAGGCTGGATGAGGCTTTGAGCAACCTGGGCTAGTGGAGGGTGTCCCTGCCCATGGCAGGGGGGTTGGAACTTGATGATCTTTAAGGTCCTTTCCGACCCAAACCATTCTATGATTCTATGATTCCTCACAAATATCACTACAATGCAGGAGCTACTACTACTTTGTATTACCAGTTCACGTGCCTAGCTGTAACTGCTGATTTTCTAAAGATGTGTTTGAAAAACAGAAAGGGGGAGAATAGACAGAGGTTGAAAATGAGGAAGATCTCTTCTCCAGATAGAATGTCTTGGTGTTTTGCTGTTGCCTTCTCAAGGAGTTTCAGGTTCCACTTAGAACAAATAAATAGCTCTTCTCACTGATCTCCAGTTTCTCAGGTACACCATGTGTACATCTTGCAGGTGAGAAGTACAGATATGTCTCAAAAGCCAACACTGGTGTTATGCTGAAAGTTGATGCCAGCCCGCAACATCACAGAATCACAGAATGGTTTGGGTTGGGAGGGACCTTAAAGATCATCAAGTTCCAACCCCCAACGTCCGAGTCACTGCATAGCATTGCTGGGAAAACTGCAAATGAAGACGCTGTGCTTTCTGCTTAGTGCCACAGGCAATGTCTCTCGGTTCTGCCAGCCTCATTATTTCAAATCTAGTATGCAGTTTTAATGGCCAAGCCTGCAGTCTAATTTTGACACCAGACAACCGACCTGAGGTACAGCTCTGGAGATTCCACCAGGCAGTGGAGAAACTGAGAGGACCTCAAGAAGCTAATGAAGTCATATGTTTTCCTTTTATCATGAACCTGAGTCCACCAAGCGACATTGCCATGCATATTTCCAAATTTCACAAGCAGGCCAGAGTGGTGAAGTCATTCTGAGATGCCCTCTTAAGACTTGGGTGTGTCACCAGAAACATGAGCAATACTACTGAAGAACAAAATAGTGAGGACACGGCTCATGTATATATCTTACACAGAAATATTTGCTTTTCCTTTTCAAAATAACCTATGTGCAAGAACCGTTCTCTCAGATACGATGGAGAAGTTGCAATTACTTGTCATCCAAAATGTGGAGTAGCAAACCCCACACCCTTAAGTCACTGTGATAAACTCTGTTGCTGCTATTAATTACTGCTGCACTTACTTTTTAAACAGCGAAACCACATGGCCAACTTCATCTTTAGCTTAGCTGATGTTGTGGGAATTGATGATTTTATATCAAAAACTAATTTCATTTAATTAACTTTAAGAATTTTTTTTGTCTGCATAATTTGGGTAGAAGAAAGGCCTGCTGCTGCCAGGGGAGAATGGGAA
>NW_010132218.1:0-7702 GCF_000699245.1 Pterocles gutturalis
AGCCTTCCAGTACTTAAAGAGGGCTTACAAGAGGGATGGGGAAACACTATCAGGGAGTGTAGTGATAAGACAAGGGGTAACGGATATAAGCTGAAAGAGGGTAGATTTAGATTAGACATTAGGAAGAAATTTTTCACTGTGAGGGTGGTGAGACACTGGAACAGGTTGCCCAGAGAAGCTGTGGATGCCCCATCCCTGGAGGTGTTCAAGGCCAGGCTGGATGAGGCTTTGAGCAACCTGGTCTAGTGGAGGGGGTCGTTGCCCATGTCAGGGGGTTGGAACTCGATGATCTTTAAGGTCCCTTCCAACCCAAACCATTCTAAGATTCTATGATTAATCATGTATTAACCCTTCAATAAACCTTCCATGAATAGAATCTAAAGATCTAGGCAAGTTTAAAACTCTGACATTCCTGCATGTGACAGTTGTGTCAGGTGCTTGTAACATATTTCCCACATTCCCCAAAGACTAAAATAAATCGTGATTAATGGAATTTTAAAAATACATCATGCACTGCAGTCATTGAGTAATTTTAGGCCAACAAACAGTGCGTGTCAATGTAGATGATGGACAGATTTTCTCACAGAGACACTACTATTCATAACCCCTTCTCAAAGCAGTGAATAAGCAATTCAGGGTTTACACTGACTAGTGCAACATATACCTGTAGAGTGCAGAAGTTAGAAAACCACAAATATATGCTTCAACAGATGCAAAAAAAAAGTAAGAAAACATCTTTGGAAGCAGTCGTTTTAAAATGTTTCAGAGAAAGAAAGTGAGCTTTGTTCTCTGTGCCTCAGTCCAGTGCCTCTGGCAGCCCCCTTGACCATTGTCCCACACTACATCCCATCAGCTCTCAAATTCTCCGTTAAGTTAGTCCTGTGGAGAACTTGAAGCAGGAAGAAACCAAAACAAAAGGAGAAGCTGGAGTGAGATGTCCACTCTATACGATCTTACTTCATTTCCCTGAGCCTTTCTCATGAAAAACAAATTAAGAGCCTGAAAATAAGTAACTCAGGGTCTTGAACATCCCTGCTATTCCTGTTAACTCCTTCTGTGGCAGTACGTGAAACTCTAGACTTCCAGTCCAAAGACCTGCAATAAATAGACATAAGACTGGACAAGGGATTATGTGCCCATTTGTTTACTTCTCCAATTTTTGTAAGAAAGTCCTTTTTATTATGGCTTTGTTTTACTAGGGTTTATGTGCTTTTGAAGGGACACAAGATTTTTATCTAGCTTCACATATTTTATCTAGCTTCACAAAGAGCAAACATTTTCAAAAATTGACTTGTCAAGGAAAGTGGTAGATGGGCTTTCTGGGAACTTACAATTTTCTCCACCAGAATTTTTCTGCCCTGCTTTCCAAGCACCAGGCTAAACATGCCAGCTGTCATTCCATCAGAATCCATGAAACAGAGACATCCGGTGTAGCTGACGTTTTGACTCTTCCCTTCATTTTACAGAGTGCATATCTTTACAATGACGAATAAGTCAGCCTTTTTAAAAACTATTATTACTTATCTTGTCAGGAAAATGAAGAGTAACTAATTAGCAATAGCAAACATTTCCAAGAGGATGAGAATAATGTTTGTCTCATTTTTATACTGGTGTCTGATGTAACTTGGAATAGATATATATTATTTCTGTCAACATAATGTTGGAACAAAGACAAAAATTAGAGGACCAGCCTTTTTTCCTGACCTTGCAATATGCCAGAAGAGTTCAGCCACCACCTGCCAGGTGACATGTGGGTCCTGAGCTGAAGATAGAGCTGAAAAAAGGTCAAGCTCCTCTAGTTTACATCAAATAATGCTTTCCTCCAAAAGCTGATTAGGTTCTTAGGAAACACCTGCAAATATAGACCTAATTAAAACACTGACTTGCCTACAGAGCAGCTGATTATCTTGCAGAAAATATTCTTTCTACAACTAGATGTCCTTTTTGTGCTTCTCTTTTTATTCTCTGAAATTATTCTTAGTTTCTTCTGTGCACATTTGCCTGAAAACAGCTGTAAAGCCAACACCAAAAACCGTCTCAGCTTCAGAAATTATGAACTTCTGGCTGTTTTCTCTTTACCGCAGCACACAGAAATTCAGAACTATTTGTACTGAAAACAGGCAAAACAAACCTGAAATCAGAAATACTTCCCCAAGCCATTTAATTTCTTTAAGCACGTGGACTTGAGTTAGCACAAATCTGGTCTCATCCGTCATTTCTGTGGTGGAGACTTCACCTCTAGCAAAAGGCACTGTGTTTGTGCCCCTCAGTTTGGGAAACAGGCAAGAGAACTCCAGTGCTTGTCAGAACCAGTCTTATGGCCATTACTTTCACAATCCAAAATCTACTAAATATTCTTCTTAAAAGCCAGGAGTTTGCCGTAAGCTCTCATTGCCTTCCATTCCCCATCAATAATAAACAGAAAACTGCTCACAGACCTTCCCACACCCCGTTGCTGTGGGCTCTGCTGCCATCAAGTGGAAACCAGCACAAACACGAAGGACCCCATCTCATAAACCCGGGGGTGCTGGTGTATTAAAGCTTCAGGTGTTGCCTGGAGGCCCCGGGGATGGACAACCTGCAGCAAAGCACGGCCGACAACTGCCCTTAGTCACTGATGGCAAAGCTAGCTCCTCCAAAATGCTGCTGAGGACTGTGCCCTAGGGCAACCGGGGAGCAGTTGTGCAAGTACGCTCAGTGAGATATCAGCATCACTCATCCTCATAGACGCATTCAAGACAGCAGGGTCATTCCTTATACATATACGTATATTGAAAACCACCTACAGATTGAGCTGTCCCTCCAGAGTGTCAGGCACCAGTAGGGCAAGGTCAGGCGAGCCAGAGACCAAGGGTGACAGCAGTGGACAGGGCAGTGCCCTTCCCAATATGGTGATGTCCCGCAGCACCCAGACAGCAGAGCAGAGTGGGGACAGGGACCAGGGTCAGCCTGCGGCAGGTGCACCTGCCCTGACAAAGACAGGCGCTTTTCGCACCCTTTCTTTCATGCCCTTTTCTTTCGCACCCTTTCTTTTCATGCTTTTACTGTGGCTGGTATACAGTCGCAGGAAGATGGGGTCCCAGGCCAATGAGGGTCAACATGGCCATATATGTCTTGGGGGAGTCTGTCCTCCTCGGAGCAGGGGATCTGCAGTCGGGGACTCTGCCCTTAGGCTGGGATGACACCTAAGGAAACTCCATGAGGTTGAGAGCCCTCCCTTTGTTTAGGCGAAAGAGTGCACATTTTGGGTCATCAGCCATAAAAAAGTTTAAGAATTCTTAAGGTAAGCTGTGTAGTATTAATTCCTGAGTGACCTTTCTAATCTGTGGATTGTTAATATTATTGGAGTCTTAAAACAATTTTGGTGAAAGCAGAGCTAAACTCCCCTTTGCTTCCTCTCCCTCTGGGCACACACTTTTATTGTACATCATCTTTTTTGTGCAGAGAGTGACTTTTCTGTTTGGTTTTTTGTACCATTCACAACACATGGAGAATTACCTCACTGGCTTCTGTGAGTTACATTCACCCCACAGATGTGGATAAGAAAATATGCAAAAAAACCTAAAATTGTAAAATAATATTTGCCTTGTAGACTTTTGTGCTAGTGTGTATCGCATATAGCCACTACTGAGGATGAGATGTTTTCAAAGACTGAAAATAGTGTAGAAATCTTTTCTAGACATATCCAATGAGTGCAAGGAGAGCAGCAAACAGCAAGCACTTAACTGCTTCTCTGGCAGGAGCGATCCTGTTTCCCTTTGACACCAAGTGCACAGGTAGCCAGCTCTCCATCACAAATCACACCATCACCAACAGTGGCCATTCAAACACCCTAAAATGTAAAATCACTGTTCAGCTGTTCTCTCTCACGATGATATAAGGACAGCTCATCTCTCTGACAGCAGGTTTTTCCTGGGAGGCAAAGGAAGCTTCTAGGATTTTTTTCCTAATACAATTTATGGAAACCACATCTGCAGACCAAAGTACAATTCCAAAAGTTTAGGATTAATGTTGCCCACTGAGAGGTAGTTTGTTTTTAGTTTAGCGTAGACAATTCGTATTGCAATGCTCAACTTTTTTAGGAATTAGACTACATATCAGCTTTTCTGGTTCATGTTTACCCAGGATTCAATCATCAAGGATTCAGTCCAGCTTACACATAAATTTCAGCAAAACGTTCATCCATGCCATATTGTTATGATGCGTGGCAGTGGTGCTGTGATGCTTTGACATGTTTAATAGCAAATAAAAGAACTGGACCCTTACACTTCTGTAAAGTGTGTATAAGGCACAAAACAGTCACAAAGTTCTGCCTTTTATACCAGGCTACTACATCGTATAAGCCTTTAATAAACTGATCAGGTTCCATCCTAAACATACTCTTTTCTATTCCCTTTAGTTCTCAATTAATTTACTTCTCAGATAGTTAAAAATTTTATAATTTCCTAACTAAATTCTTTCACATGAGGTAGTTTGGGATTTTTTGTCAATCTTGTCTTTCAGTTTAAATCATCTTCAATCAGTGAATATTTTCTCCTTTCCCTGGCATGTCTGTCCTGACATAGTTGTATGGAACAGCTATATTTCTTGCTAACCTTTGGTTTTGAAGGTTAAACAAGCCGAAGTGTTGCCAGATCTTTCTGCATCAGTAGTATCAAATCAGCATGTACTTGCCTTCCATTGCACAAATATGTATGACCAAGTAAAAGAACAGCAATTGAAAATAAGGACCAAAAATGTTGGGAAAAAGGGGAAGCCACTCAAAGCCCTGTAAATAGGGATGGAAACATGCCAGATGTCTCTGTTCCCCAGCCATACTGAAAAATCACAGCAGTAATTTGGTCTGAATCAAAGCATAACAACATTTCTGTTCAAATGTTTCTACAAAGTAAACTGGGATGAACAGCTTTAGTTAAAGTGAAAATCTCTTCTTCAATCTGAAATGAAGTGTTTAATTTGGTTGTCTTTTTGATTATTTGGTCTCTTTGTAGGCCTTGTGCTCCACTTTCTTGTTTAGAAAAGAGGTCCTTTTTAGATGCCATTTAAGAATTCAAAACTTTGTAGGTTTCAGATAGATAACGTCAAAACAAACACTTCAGCAATACAGAATGCTTCATTCTGAAAATGTCAAAATGAAATGTTTTGACATTTCCACAATTTATCTTCCTCTTTTGCAGTCTTAAGAATTTATCAGATTCAGTGTGACCTCACAGTTTGCTGAACTGAAACGTCCGTGTTTGGCAAAATTACTAATCCTCGGAAGAGAAAATGGTCGATATCTGCCTACTGGATCTTCCTCATCTTACCCTTTGTCTTGGGAAAAAAGGTAGTTGATAGCAATATCAGCAAAATGATGAGTAAAATGGAGATGGTTGTTATCTGCTTCCCACAATACAAAAGCTAAGAAATGTCAAATGGCAGCAGCAGATGGCAGGTTGAAAAAAGAAAATTGTTTCACTGTAGAATTCCTTTGTACATAATATTATGGAAACTAAAAAGTTTACATGGGCTAGAAGGATAAATTTATGGAAATTTATGGAAAATAAACCTTAGAGGTTGACTGAAAACACAGACATCACCTCTGGCTCAGGAAGTCCCCACGCAGCACATTGTTGAAGGCTGGAATATTTTGGCAAACGACTGTTGTGTGCTTGCTCTGCTCCCTGCAGACGTACTTCTGGAAATTTTCTGAGGAAGGCTACTGAGCTAGACAGACCTGTGATCTGACCCACTCGTCTGTTCTGAAGCATGTTAGTGCAAATAACGCAAAGAAACAGAATTAATGAAAGAACCAAGCTTTGCAGCTCTGCCTGTTGAGCACAGCTGTGTTTCAATGGCACAAACCCTATTAAAAATGTCACATTTGATGTCTGAGTTCCTACTGAAAAGTGCACAGCTGCCCTTCTGGGAGACTTTAACAACCCAGATATTATCTGTTTTATTTCCCTATTGGTAAGCTTATGATAGCTTGTCCTGTCAAACTGTTTACTGTACCATACCAGTCTGCTTAATTTCTTCTTTTCTTATGTAGAGATTCAGATCTGTTGAAAACAGCAGTGTCAATAAATAAGCAGAAGGCAACCTGCTAAGATCTCAAGGCAAAGGAAGAGAAGTAGAGAGGGGAAAAAACAACATGACTTCATTTAGATGTTAGCTCAATAGCTTTAAGCCCATCAAACACCAATACTTTAAATTTCCCTTCACTCTGCATCAACATTTAGCACAGCGTGGGGGTGAAGCTGCTCCTCAAACCCAGCTCTCCCCACTCAATGCTGATTTCATCTTATCCTTTACAGAATGGGCTGGCAGCGTTATTCTGCTTTCTTTTCTAAAATGAGCAGAGAGAAAATTAAACTGATTAAAGTTTTCTGGAAGCCTCAGTGTTTTAGTTGGGTTCTTAAGCATCATGGTGACAGCTGTTGGTCTCACTGGAATACATAGCCTTGAAAAAGTGCTTGAAAATCTGCTCTGTGATACATAAGCACCATGTGGAAATCACTGTCAGTGGACTTGAAGAGCCAGTGCGTGGAGCACTGCAAGAAGAGCCAGGCTAAGGAGGGGAAAACCCTGCTTTTGTAACATGTGTAACAGCTTTTTCAGTAATTATTACTCAAAAGAGTAATTACTTTTGCCACTTTCAGAAGCATATTAAGTGTCATCCAAAAGAAGAAGATGATGACGCTATAAGTATAAAAGTAAAAGGTTCTCCAGCCTTGGTTTATTGATCATTTGTTAGAAGTTGTAGAGGTAAAAAATACAGTTGGTACCTTCTTCTGATTCCCAGCTGCATTAAAAACTGCAAATATTCAATATTGTCAAAATATTATTTTATCTGTCAAGAGCTGCTGATTTTGTTACTGTAATTGGGAGTTTATTGTCCACAATGGAAAAGGGGGTGACAGAGTTCACAAAAGATTCCATGAATCACACACTAAAAAGCAGGGTAAGGCTGCAAAAGAAACATTATGCAATGACTCACTGCTTAAGGACTATGTTAATTAAATATTAACCAGGGCCCGAACTGTCATACTGAGAGCTTCTGAGCTGACTTAAATTTGTGGCCCCAATTACAGCTACAAAACACTTGGAAATGTGTCCAATGAGACACAAAACACACTGCTGAAGTACTTGGGCATAGTTCTTCAACTCAGTGCGTGCTACTGCATGAAGGGAGGGAAAATGAGGAAGAAAAATCAGGGTGGAGAATGACATGCAGCAGTAGGGATTTATGCCACAGAAAGATGCTACTTACTATGGGAGGAACAGTGAGAGGCAGGCAGGTGTGGAAAAAGAATAGAGGTGGCCACTGTTAGTGGGGAAGGTGCCAGGGAGGGGGGCAGCCAAGGAAAGGGTGGGCTCAAGATGAAGGAAGCCCACCACTGCCCTGCACTGTAGTAATCTACCCTTGCTACTACCCTAGTGCTCCCACACAGTGCCAGCCACATAGTCTGTCATCCAGTAAGCCTGGGATTTGCTTTCACCCTCAAGAAGAGGTCTAAAATAAGTCAGGTGTTGCAGCAGCAGCTGGGAAGGCAATCCTGGGGCTTTCCTCTGAAATAGAAGGTCGTACTGATGCAGCAGTGGCTTCTAGGTGGGTGTTCAGAATGTCCCACCTGGGTCCCTGTTTCACCATGTGAAGGTCCCTTGTTTCATTTCTGTTCCACAATTCTCACTCTGTAAAATGAGAAGAGTTCCCCTCCAT
>NW_010132219.1:0-23861 GCF_000699245.1 Pterocles gutturalis
CCCCGTCTGGCTCTGGCGGCCGGGAGAGTGGCGTGGTGTGGCGTGGCGGAGGCCCGCGGGACAAGGTCGGCTGCCAGGACGTGTTGCTGTGGAGTGTGGCATCAAACTTTTCGACCGGTGGCCAGAACGCACATTAGGCCCTGCACTGTTGACACATTTCACATTGAAATTCTTCCTCGGAACAGAGAACGTGCATAGACAGTCTGATTTACAGGTACTGATATTTTTTGGAATAAAAGTCCATATAGGCTAGGGTCACATCTGTGCAGAAGGCCAAGAGGAGGCCTTTTCACTGCCTGATTCCATTAAGATATTTAAGGCATGTTATATAATAGTATTAAAGGACAAGAAATGAGGTGTCAGCAAGCTGTGGAATTGACAGTCTTCTGTGGTTTAAGTAGGAAGGCTGTTCCAGGTTTTAGCATTTGGGAATGTATACAAATAAGAATTTAAGCAAGCTTGTAACACAGCTGATGTTGTTAAAGCACAAAAAACCCAAGAAAAACATTTTATGTTGAATTAAGAAATGTGTGAAGGAAGTGAAAGCTGCGGAAGACAGGACAGATGCAATCTCACAAAGGTAGAGAAGGTGAGGGTAAAATTTGGCAGTGTAGCACATGGCAGTATAATTGAGATTGGATAGTCTACCATGTCAAGGTTTCAGATTATATGATAAAGAAATTTAAGCACCCTTTTTAACATATTGGCTCAGTGTCGTCCTGCATAATTTTCTAAGGAAAGAAGTGAAATAAATTATAACTAAAACACTCTGGTGGAAAAATCTGTGTCACAAAAGTAACATTCTAACTGAAAGAGACTGATACCTCATATACTGTTTGAAAGAAGAAAACAAACCGTAAGTGTTAGTTAATTTAAGTGACCCAACCATGCAAAGCAGAATTAACACTAGTCTGGTTCCTAAAGAGTTTGCTTTTAAGGAGTCACATTCAAGACCTTAGCTGTAATTTTGTCTAGTTTAATTTAACTTAACTGCTTCAATTCTTAGTCTTTGCTAAATTGATTTTGTCCTGTGTTCTGTAAATGTTAGTCATGTTCATGTGGCCTTGGCATTTATTTTATTTTGTAACTTAATTACACTTGTTACCACTTCCTGTACCATATCTGAAAAGTTATCCATCTCACTATGCCCTGTGTAGTATGGAACTCCTGCTTAAGTTTTAAGTATGTAGTTCAGTCCCACTGACATTAGCTGTTGCCTGTATACCTCTGTGAAAAATATATTTCAAACAAATCTGTTTTTTTTTTTTATTTATAAAAACTGTTTGCATGTATGCTTATCATAAAACTCATAGCTGGGCAGTGAGAAAAATGCTTTATAGCATTATATAGCATCTTTTTGTGTTTTATGTACTAAGCCTTTGTCTTTACATCTTAGTTAGGCTTTCCCCTTCATAAGAAAAACTATCTCCATTAGATCAATTTTAGCTGCAAGCCTATAGTGCATATTTTGCATGTTTATATTCACAGCCAGTCATGTAGTCAGGTTCTTTCTTAGCATGTGAAATGTGTTTGATCTGAGCAGGCATAGACAGCAATACCAGATTAAAGCCTCTTTCTTTACAAGGGGATTAACTTTGAAAAAGGAATGTGCCTCTTTCAGCAAACTGAAATGTTGATCTCTAGGAAAATAAGTATTTACTTCTCTTTTTCCTTTTATCATAACACAGCTTTACGTTACTTTACCTTTTTAACAGCTATTGCAAGCTGTCTTTTGATTATGCCAAATGTATTCCTGCAGCATGTAGGAAGGCTCAACCTGCCACCTAAAAACATGTCTGGTGGAAGATAAGGGTAGACAGCTGTGTGTTGCTGCCAGAAGTCATAGTGCTAAACAAAACAAAGACAAATATGCAAGAATGTGTCATGCATACTTCTGGAAGGAGGAATGAATGCTGAAGGAGGAACACAGAACAGCTGATTACTTCCGCTGTTAACCTCAGTAATACTAAATTAAAAAAAAAAAAAAGTTAAAACACAGCTGGCTATTTAGAATGAACTGCTGAGAGATTTGTCAGCCACTAGCTTCTATTAGGGAGACACTTAGCTTGAGGGTATTTTCGGAAAGAGTTTCCATGGAGTTGGAGAGACTTCAGGCCTTTGCTTTTTTCTGATTGGCCAACAGACAGGTGCTGAAAAAGGTGGTGGCAGAAGTATTCCAGACATGGTGAATATCATATGGACAAGCAACAGCAACTTGCTTTTTGTTTTATGATAGGCTTTATAATGTACAAATATAACGGAATTTTTCCTTTCTGTCTTTCTGATGTGAAACAAAAAGAAGTCAGACAAAGCACTGAATAGTGTCGGTTGAAAATACAACAACCTGTGTTTACAGTGTGGGAGTGGTGTATTCTACCATAGCACCTGTTTAATGGCTTAAAACTAAAACCATGTATTTTTTCTTCCAGAGTGAAGTGTTCTACATGTTTCTGATTTACAAATACATGTTTTTTGTTTAAAGTGCCTATGTTCTTCATGCAGAAACTTATTATTCTATTATAAATGAGTCATTTACTTTTAGAGATAAATCATGAAGCAAACAAATTATTTTTTGAAAAATAGGTGCTTTTAGGAATGACATAAAGTAAGCCTCAGAACTTAGGAGAAAGCAGGACCCTTTCAGTGTCAATGAAAACTTGTGTGGCAGCATTGAGGATCCTTGTATTTCTTCATTTTGGAGTCAGTTTATAGGGCCTGGACCCCCAAATTGAATCCACTGGTTCTGTAAAAAGCAAGAGTTAGAATTTTGACAGAGTATTAATTTTGTACTTGTAAGTACATTTCTCTCTAGGCATTACAGCTTCAGAGCCAATGACTAAACATTGTGGAAGTACAGTGCTGATACTTTTGCATTGGCAGACTGGAAAAAAGGAGGTCCAAGATTTTTAAGTAAAACAAGCTGTTAAACATGTTCTCCATTTAGGCAGGATCAAGCTTTTCCCTTTTCATAAACAGTGATCATTTCTGGAGAAAAAAAAAAATGCAGAGATGAATTGAGTACATTTAGAAGGCAGTGAAGAAAAGCTGCGTAAAAATATATTCCAGACATAACGTGGTAGTTTCTACTCACCATCACATGAAAAATGCGTGATAGGACATGCACACCTCCCTTCTGTCCTGTTTGATACCTTGGATAGAATCAAGATAAACCAACAAAGTATGCAGTTACCTGCAGGTATGTTTTTATATGCTTTAAATTCTACAGCATCAGATGTGCACCTTATATTGGATGTTCCCTATCAAAGAAGGGACAGTTAATTCTAAATTTGTGTTGAATGAAATGTCATTGAAGTTTCAGTGTTATACAGTGATTTTCTGGTCCTTATATGAAGCTGGTGGTATTAGTCTAGAAAATAATCAGACTGATCAGTGAACTAAAGGTTTCTCTTTAAAAGGTGAAATGTTACAGGTAATAATGCAAATTATTCAACCAGTCAGAGGAAGAATGTAGACCTGGGAGGAAGCAGGAGTGAAGGGCCAAGGCAACTACCCTTTAATAATGATGCAACTATGTGCGTGAGAGTTCAAAGCTGTCAGTGAGACAGCTGAGGGAGCTGCTGAAACAATGATTCATCCAAGTGGGTTACTAGAAACAACACCTTCAGACTTCTTGGAATACAGTTTCTGGTTTTGTCATCAAAACTTCACTGGATCCAAAGAACCCACAGATGAAAGGAGTTTTTTTGTGATGATTTCACAAAAAGCTCTGAAATTCTAAAATGCCATATAAGAAATCTAATGCATATATTATTTGCTTGGAAATTTGGGCAAGGGTAAAACCTGGCTATAACCCACAGAATTTAGGTAATAAATCTGTTATTGAGAAGCTTTTGCAATAGCATTAGCTGTATTGTTGCACAGGTGGCACAGACAGAAATAGAGGCAGGTCTGGTGTGCAAAATTAGGATCCAACAGAACCAATAAATCTGGATTTTACTTTACATAACAAGAGGGTGGTGCTCTAAACAAAACAAACCAAACAACAAACTGCTTAATTCACTTTGTTGCCACACCCAAATCCTAAAATAACCCAAACAGGCTGCAGAGTGTGTACGGTGATACAAACAGCTTTAAAGGAGAAATTAGATGACTTTTATCTGGAATTGAGCTAAATAGTTATGTATAATATATTTTTTTAAAAACACACATGTACAACTAAAATATGTAAATACACAGTTTAGAGGAATTAGTTAACACAAAAAAATTATTTTGAGGTAATTTTATTTACTTTATGAGGATATATTGCATGGTTTTGTGATCAGTGGATATGTAATTTCTATGTAAACAAGCCATTACAGCATTATTATCTCTATTTTTAACAGGGGTATTCTGGAGTGTGCATTTTAATTCCTAAAAATGGAAGGTAATCCTATGAGTGAGTCTCAGGAATCAGAATTTAAAGCTTCCCCTTGGGACATGCTGTCTGTGAGTATTTAGTCACAGAGTCAACTGCCTCAGAAGCCCATAAAATTTACCACATCTCCTTTGCAGGCATGTAGGTATGTTTGACCAAGAACTCTCTTCTTATCTTTCTTCTGCAACTTGAATGGATGGTGTAATATTCCAGCAAGCAGTGAAGCCTACAGGGTTTCCTGTATAGCCAGTTTTGACACTCTTCATTTTCCTGGGCACTTCTACTGGTGTGAGTGAGAGTGAGTTTTTAGTTTTGAGAGTTGCACAGAAGGGATGGCAGAGACTATGCTTAGGGTTGTTGGTGTCCATTGACTTTGAACCCTGACAAAGTAAATTAGTAAATATGATTTACCAAAACTTATAGCAATAGTTAGCTTTCATCTTTCAAAGTTCCATTGACTTCATATTTAACTAAGAAAGCTTATAAGAATATTTATTTTCTTAGAGATATTCAGAAGATATAATATGTGGAGATAGAACACCTCTGTGTATAAGCGTATATAAACTGAAAGGTGACAGTCATGGCATCTGCAGTTTGTTTTGAAAACGGAAATTATAATGACAATCTCACAGCTAAAAGCTATGAAGAAGAATTAGTATCTCCTGAGGATCAAGGCAAAAATAAAAGTGACTGCAAAGAAATTTCAAATACATTTTCTTGGAGAGAGGAAATAGAGCAGATATTGACAGTTAATTAGTTTAACAAAAAATATTTCAGAAATACAGGTAAGAAGCTAATTCTCTTCTGTGTTTATCAAACTTTCATATGTTTTGAGGAAGGTACTTTAATCAAAATGCTTTATTTTTTTTTTAAGCTTATTACAGGGTTTTTATTCTAAGGTTTTTTTTCCATATTATTAGAGCACACATAATGGTTCTGATGATTCACTGGCATTCTACATGTATAGGTAACAGTTTATGACTTAGGAAATGTTGTATTAACAAAATACCTTAATTTTTGGACAGTTGTAAGTAGGAACTGACTCTTTTCATGTACAGATTTGGTTTGCCTAAGGCTTTCAAGTTCCTAAACATAACAGCTTTGGAAACAGACTGCACATTCGTACAGGCCATTGTCTCATAGAGGCTGCACATGGTTTACATGACATAGTACTTGTGAAAGAACAAGACAGAAGCAAATTAACCTAGTTTATCAATTCCTGTCCCAAGTTCCTATGTGATTTCTTTTTCTTTCTGCAGGCAGACTTCACTTTGTCATTATCTGATTTCTGAATGTCTGGCTTTGCAGCCTTAATGTTATTTTTGTATATTGCATCATAGAATAAAGGGGTACTTATATTCAAATATGATTGCATAAGCCTTGTGATAGTTTGCTTTGGTTCTTATGTTCTACCGAGTACACTGGCATCCGAATTACTGTTATTTAATACATTGAGACACATATTTCTTCAAAAATACAGTTCAAAATGTTAGCAAGACTTCATGATAAATCTCTTCTATCTGCCATTTGTTTAGTGATGCATAGTGATAATAAAGGATCAGTACTGGTCCTTTGTTGAGCTTGCAGCCCACACATGTTTTCTGAGCATTTCTTGCGGTGAACAGAGGCTTAAAAGCAGGGTCATTCGCACTACTTATGTGTGTACAACAATTATTTTGTTTCCTGGCTAATACATAGAAAATGGGGCAGGGCAGAGGAGTGGCAAAGGCATATGAGGGAATCACTGTTCTTGGTATTATTATTATTAGACAGTTTAATTAGCAAATCAGTGGTGAATATTAATCTTTTACAATGGTTTTTTATTCTAAATATCATTGTAATTTTGGATAGTAGCTGATACATGGTGAAAAACTACATTTGTTTCAAAAAGTTTGAATAATATAATAGGAAAAGAAGTTTCATTTAGTCTGAATATGTGAGTTAGTCAGTTAACTATCACTGTTGTTTCGTGTGTTTGTATATCAACCAGCTTGTGTGTATGATAAAGTACATATGTGTCCCTTACTCAGAACAAAGATTAAAGAGTTCTCAAAGCCTTAATATTGGTTTATCTTTGGACATGTTTTCTTCACTGTGTGTGGGTATGTTTCATTACCACTGGGTTACTACTGGTGGTATATGCACCGAGTATGATTTTGTTGTGAAAATATTTTATATGAGAGAAAATGCAAAATGTAAATCAAGTTAACAAGGCAATGAATGTGGAATTTATGGAAGACATTTAGCATTTGTTAACCAAGATTTCACAAATACTTTATATGTAATTTGATTTGTCAGTAGAATTCAAAAGCAGAAAAAAATTGAAGAAAACCAGAAAAGGGTGAAAGAGGAAGAGGAAAAAGAAAGAGCAGAAACAATGGAAAAGCCTTTGCGTTGACAACCAAATTAAACAGAATTTTAGGTCTGGAATAAATAAGTTAAAAGATTTCCTGGAAACATGTCAAAGGAATTCTGTGAAATGTACTGCAGAAATGTCTGGTTTGAATGTCTGTTTTCAGCTGGGGAAAGAACAATCCCTAGATAAAGGTAAGTATACATGTTTTTGTGGCTTCTTTGGAGGGGATGGCAGGAATTAACTGCACGAAGACCGAAGAACAACATCCTAATAAACTTTGCCTGTTGTAATGGCATAGTGTTTTCATACTAACAGTGGAGTTTTGTGTGCAGCTCAGATCACTTCAAGGGAATTCGTTTGTGGGAGAGGCATATTCTGTATTTGAGGAGTTTTCTAGGCACTACAGTAATTCATCAGTTTGGCATCATCTGAGTTTTTCATAATAAGTGTATTGCAGATTATGTTGGGCCAGCTGAGTAACAGAAGAGGAAAGAATGCTTTTAACCTGATAAGGCACACCATAGACCCATATTGTGTTTTTTAAGGGTGTTTTTATTATGTCAAGCTTGTATATCTTAGTTCATTTCTGTTTCAAATAAATCCATAGCAGTGATGAACCATAAGGTGTAAAAAGGTCCATGAGTGAGGTATGCATCCATTGGGTGGAATGGCCTCTCTTCTGCCTAATGCTCTTCCTCCACAGTGTCAGCCAGGGGCTCTGTACTGCATCAGGCAATGCATTGCTATTTTGTTGTTGCCCAAACCACAACCCATTCAGTTTGGGACTGTTGACGCTGCTCAATTTGAGCTATTTTGATGAGCCCACTGATACACTCTCTGGGCGAGGAAATTATAAACAGCTTGCAGTAGACTTTGGTTTGTCCCTTTTCAGGCTAATCATTTCCATTCTGGTACATACCAGGTTCTTATTTGCAGCTTTTTGTTTTGTTTTCAAGCTGGATCACCTAACAGACAAAGATTAACATATCATCAGTTAATGTAGAATAATTGGGAGAGTAACACCTAGCAATGAAGCGGTGACAAGAGTTAGGGGTGGCCTGACATCAGTAACTATTTCACCCAGATCAGCAGATGCCTCTAAGTTTTACAGGGCTTGAGGTCTGGAATGATATGAGAGATCAGGGGAAAATGCATGCCACACATTTGCAGACAGAATATGCATGCATTTTCGTTTCCAAGTACATCTATTGCATATGCTGATGTAAGTACACGTGGGACATCTGTGAGAATCACTGGCTCCTGATTTTGGAGAGTTTCTTCCTTTAGGGGGAAGATTCTTAAAAGCAAAGGTATTGGATGTGACAATCATTACAGCTGGCTTTTTTTTTTTTTTTTTCCCCCCTAGGCATAAGTGTGAAAGATCTGATAATAACTGTTGAAGCAATGAGAAAAATCCATTCTCTACTGGGTAAATAACATGATTTACTGGAGAAAACAGATTATCAGAGGATTGCCAAATGCCTCAAATATTTTGATTTGAAAATTTGGCAGTCTGGATTGTCCACAGATTGTGTCTATAAAATAATTTAAATTTTGCATTTTTCTGTTATTCCTATATATGTTTGTTGCTGTGTAGTTGGTACTGTTTTCCTCAAAATACTAAGTTAAAGCAACAATAATATTAGCAGTGAAACCCTCAATAAAGACTTACATTGCAAAACCAAGAACTGTAAATCTCAGAGATGCACTATTTATAATTGCCTGTACTACCTGATGTAAGAAAATAATGGAGTGAAAGTTAAGATTGTCTTTCCTGAATTTGAAAAGTGCAAAACCTCCATAGGGGAGGCCTCTGTAATAGTATTTTAAATGTAATTTCATATTCTTTACAAAGAAAAAAGCAAGAACAAATTTTATTACAGGGGACTGATTCCATAACACATTATCACCAAGGCTCTGAACTCTAGACTTCTGACATTGCTACCATTTACAAATGTTCTTAAATGCCCAGCACAGCATGGTTGACTGCGTATCAAATAGTGATGCTTGATACCTTAAGCAGCACTTTCTATGTGAAGTGTGTAAGCTTTCATAATCAATTTCTTTTCTCAGTGTCCTTCAGCAGTCTGTTCAGGTTTAAATGACTCGCCAGCAGTCCCTTTCCCTTCAGTTTATGAGGTCAATAATACTCTCTAGAAATGATGCCTCTGAATTTTCTTTTCTGAAGAGCATATACCACTGTAGCAGTCCAAGTGTGATTTTCTTTACTCTTTTGCCTAATTAAAACTGCTTCAATCAATGAGGGATAAAATTATTTTTCTGGTAGTTGAAATGATAAGCAGGTATGATTTAAGGCAACCTCATTCACTGTGCCTTTTTATCTCTTAAAAATTGTAGTTGACAGTCATTGTTAATAAAGATACATGCATGGGATTATTATATGCCACCCAGTACTGCATCTTAATGGAGTGTGTAATCAGCCATTTGGAGTCATAATTTGGAGTCATAATAGGTTTGAGATGATTGATCATCTACTCTTATCATTAGGGGTTCCCATTTGGGATGGAAGTTTGTCTTGTCTCTTTTCCCCTGTAAGGATACAATTTTGAATGTAAATCTTTCAGATGTCCTAATGGCTTTTTGAGTTGCTTTGAAGGCCAGTCTGAAGTTCCAAAAATTGTACTCCTTTTGAAGTAATTTGCATTTTGTAGCCCTACCTCCCAAAAGGATACAGGCTACTCCATCTGTATTTGAGAAAAGTATGAAGCTTGTGAACGGAAATCCTTAACAGAATGTCAGGTAATTTCTGATACATTAGTATGTGCTTTATGGTGTTGCCACATCTTGTTCTTCTGTCCATTCAGTTTGTGCAGTTGTTTTTTTTTTTAAAAACTTTGCTTAACTCCTCGTACACTGATGTCCACATCATTTTTATGGCATTTCCCCAAATAAGTGGTTAGTTTTGTCAAGCTGGGATGTATTTTGCATTTGGCACTTGTTTTTACCCACTTTGTCAAGATTTAATTTCTTTAAGAATTAAAGCCTGCCCAGAGTATTTTCTAGGTCCTTTAATACAACTGAAAAATGTACAAAATGTCTGCAGAATGCAGACCACAGTCAAACAGAGGCCTCCACGTTTTCTGTTGGTACGGGAGTAGCTCAATTTCAACTACAGCACATGGGCCATTACCTGCTATGAGAAGAGAGGAAGCTAGAGATCCCAGGATTAAAACTTTTTGTCCAGATACATGGTAGGTAATACCATACACTGTGAATGTTATTTAATATGCTTATGCTTATGGCTATGTACAGGAATACACTGGTATTATAAGAAATAAATCAAATAAGATAATCTTGAGATATTGATACAAAATTAGTCTGACATGTACCTTTGAGACAATTGTTGTTTGAATAGGCTCAACAAGGAAGAGAGTGAAGGTGACATCTACTTTCTCATTTCAGTATTGTTCATTCCAAAGTGAGTGAAGTCTCAAGTACCATGGGATCGGATTAAAAATAATCTGATCAAAACAGGGTTTTTAAATTAAATTACTAATTTTCTTCTATTCAGAGATTTAGGATATATCTAGATGACGTTTTCAAGCATCTTCCACCAAAAGTGAGAACCTAAAAACAAAATGGGGATTTCCAGTCTCCAAAAATCATTTTTTTCTGGAACAAGCAAAAATTTTCTAAAACTTAGATCCTGTGAGACATGATAAACTGATGATGATTGATAGAAGGAGCTTGGAGCTTTATTCACTGTATCATGCTTTAGTAATACTAAATAGTAGGATGCCATCCGTTAAAGAAAGATTAATTCCCTTTAACAAGGAAATTATTTTCTTAAAGAAAAAATTGGTGAAGAAAAGAAGAAACTATTGACCCTATATCAGTGAAATGTTATAATAGTGTGTATGCAATTCTGGATTTATCACAGGAAATTTTCTTAACTGCCATCTATTTGCTCCCTTTTCAGCAAGAGATTCTTGGTACTGTAGATAACAATACGTCTGCAGTGATTGTTGCCTGTACCATTAGGGAAAATGTATGCATCATACTACTTCATGGAAAAAATCCCGAAGGAAAGTAATAAAGGGGTAGGTGTGTATGTTGCTCCCACAAAGGTATGATTCCTACTTTGTGTAGCTTAATACAAAATAGTAATTCACTGCAGTGAATTAATTTATCATCAATATGTATGAAGTAGTACAGTTACACTGGACTTTTTGAAGCTAAGCTGACATGTGCAGGCTGGTGATCTACCTATCTGGAGTTAGATCCTTAATTTCCAAGATACAATAAATAAAGACAAGACCAAACTCACATGGAAATTGGCAAAAAAGTTATCAGGTGTTTAGTATGGCCTCTCCAATTTGGCTAATCTGATCTTTCGCAGTCTTTCTTGCATTCAGTATAATCCTTTTGTCATCATTATTTTCTGACATACTGAGCATCTGAGTTGCTTTCTATTATACCACATCCTTAATCGCTATAAATTGTTTATTTTAATTGACTTTACTATATAGTAGTATACTGCTGTAGTTACAGTAGTATAACATGTGACCACAGAATCGCAGAATGGCTGAGGTTGGAAAGGATCTCTGGAGGTCACCTGGTCCAACCCCCTGCTCAAGCAGGGCCACCTACAGTGTCTCCAAGGAGGGAGACTCCACAGCCTCCCTGGGCAACCTGTTCCATTGCTCAGTCACTATCACAGCACAACCCTCTGATGTATCAGCCACTCCTAGTTTTGTGTCATTTGGAAGATGGTAAACCAAGATCTTTGCTTACTCTTTTTAATCTTGTACTGCATTTTCTCCAAAAAAATCAGGCTCTTTTTTAACCAAATACGGGCAACTATTTGTAACTGATTTTAATAAGACACTGCCAGATGGCTTAGCAATGAGGGGTGTTTTCAGATGTTATTTTTTCCATGATGCTTTTAACTGTTATGTATGCTATATTATTTCAATTATTTAAAAAAATATGATTATTCAAACTTGTGCTATATCAGTGTTAAAAAGTTATAATTCTAAATTGTGAACTTCCTAAGAAACAAGAACATACAAAAACCTAACACTGTTGGACAAGGGCTGATGTTGTAGAACAAATATGCTCTTATTAGCACCACAGTTGTTTCACCAAGGAATGCATATGTACACTGATTTAGTACTTACTGTAACTATTTTATTGAAGTGACAGCTGGAACACGTAAATTTCCAGACCAGAAATTAGAGATATAATTTGCTGGGCATTGTCTCATATGGAGCTCAAAATCTAGAGCTTTTCTCCAAGCAATTTCCTTCTTTTTGCACTAACATCCATAAACTTGCACACCCAAACATACACATAACAAATAACTACATATACATGCATATACATGTAGGTGCACAGAGAAGCACAAAAGTAAAATCATTCTGTGTATTAAAAAATGAATAAACACATATAATTGCCTACAATATCATGTTAGGTTTGCTTACTTTCCAATAGGCTTATTTGTAGTTTCCACTTACTTTTTCCAGGAGGAACTGTTTGTCAGAATTTGCCTGTCATGATAAATCCTGTTGGAAAAAAAGTATAAAATAATATGAATCTGCATTGGGATTGTATTCAGAAAGATGAGGGGATCGAATCTGCGGGCTCTATCTAAAAAGCAGGTCAGCAGCTTCTCGGACACTGCTAACTGTGCGTCTTAAGCCAATGGATCTACCTAATCGCTGTCTGGTCAGGCACAAAACTCCATAAATGAGGAAAACTCTTAGGCCCACAGCAGGCCATGTCCATGCTATTCATCGTCTGCCACCCAGCGGCTATTAGACAAAAGGAAATTAAAAAAATATGTTCCTTAGTTACACAAAAGTCATACCCTTTTACCAGTGGTTTCTGCTTTAAGAATAATGCAATAATCAAAAAGATTGATGCAAGGAGATATGAAAATTAATGAAAGAGAAACTGAAAAATTTGATTTCACATAATAACAAAGAATAGGTAATTGCAGGTGTTAATTCCTGTGAGAGCCTTCTTCAGGTAACACTAGAAAATCAGATTTCATATAAAATCGTTAAGTCTACTGCTGCTAGCAAGAAAGTTCATTCACTACTTTTTTTCTCAAAATCATTTGTCATTCTTTTGGTAATAAATATATACAATTTTAAGGTTTTGTACCCTGATTACAATCTTTCTTATATGTACAAATAAACAATGTACATGTTTAGTTTGTGAATAATTATAAAGTTGCCACATTTTTTTAGATGGTACACAATCTTGAGTTTTTAAGTTGATACAAATATAAAAAGAGAGATCAGGATTTATATTATAGTAGGACACTGCCATCTTGTTAAAGAAGCTAGCTGTAATGTCAACAGTTTTAAGAAGTATGGTTTTACTTTATGACAAGTTCTTTAGGATTAATGGTTATTACAATAAATTATTTGCATTTATGAATCATAAATCATAAATCAAAAATAAATACAAATACTTGTATTTATTGTGCATCTCCTTTTATCTTATATTCTTCTTCTCTTTTAAAAATATTTTGAAAGACTTTCACAATTTCTTCATTATAAAGATGCAAACAACTTGTTTTACTTTCCAGACTTAAGGATAAGAGCATATGAGAAGGGGTAGTATTTTAGATGAAAGAGCATGTGGAGTAATTGAAAAACACATGATTCTCCATGCTCTTCTTCGGCTGTTTCTTTTGTTTCTGCATTAAGAAGATGTTAGATTTGCTACAACCTTGTGTCAGTGCATATTCAGAAAGTTAAAGTCAATTTTCTACTCTTTATTGAAAAGCTGAAAGAAATTAATAAATTTTTTGTATTATTTTTGTGTAAGTTACGACATTAATAAAATTAAAATAGCTTTTAGAATATAGGGGTATTGCATATAATCAAAGACAGCATCTTGGAATCTAAGAAATCTTATAGTAAGTGCAATTCTTAGGGTAGGTCTCATTATGAATCTGAAATATTTGAAATTAAAAGGAAAACTTCAATTTCCTCACAATTTCAGAACATCTGTTTGTGGCACAAGATGCTGAATATAACATACATGAAGTAGTTGCTATTATATAAACTTATAGATGGTACTGGAATGTATGATGCATCTCATTTAACATATCAGGCAAAGCGCTGAATCTAAACTGATATAAAAGTTTATACTGCAGCTAGGAATAAATGCAGGGCTACTGAAATATATATATTTTTCCACTGAATTGGTCTAGTTTTAAGAATGCATCCTCATCTTTTTGCACAGTATTGAAGCTACAGTAAATGGCTGTGGTCATGACTCCTTGGCAGTCTCCTGTTTCAGTAAGTCCCTCACAAAGTTCTTCACTCATACTTTTTTGCCAGCCACTATTATGCAGGTGAGATCCCACAATGACCCCACAGGATTCAGTGGAAGATTCAACCTTCAGCTCTTCCACCAATGCTCCCTAACTACATTGCTTTGGAGAGCAGCTATGATGCTTGTGCCACAGATTGTGGAACCAGAAATACTTAGGCATCCAGAGACTTGCTCCTCTGATTGTGTAGATCACTGCACGGACAGTACATCTGAAGAATATGACTTTGGCTCATTCTGCAAAATCTGATTCCGTATTCAACCTTAAAAAGGTGGAAAAAGGGGCTGATAATGGAGACAGCTACCTGTAGGAAAAACGGAAAACAAATGACAAAACCTGAAAAGCATATGAAAGCATTAACAAACAAAATGGGAAAAAAGGGAAAGTACAGAAACAGAAGACCATGGAAGTATTATTTGTACCTGACTCTTCTGAAATGTATCAGTATTCGCAAGTCCAGGTCTCAGGTGATGAAAAATACAAATAACTTTTCTAATATACAAATAATCTATGGTTCCCCCTCCATTTTCCAGGGACGGAAAATATTTTTATTTTTTTGTATCTCATAAAAAAAGATTCAAATTATACGGGGATTCCTATGGCTATCTTCCTCCTTATTCTTCCCTTATCCAAGCTGCCCTTTCTCTGTCAAGTGTTATAATATGGCTACTTGAGAGGGACTAGATATCCAAATCTGCTCATGCATCCAGGATCAGTCTGAGATTTTGGACCTGTGATTAGAACCCCCAAGAAAAAATTTTATCACTTTACATGGAAAACTCTCTTCTTCATTCTAAAGAAGAATTAGTCTCATTTTCCCCGAGGCCCCGGCTGCTTCTTTAAGGCCAAAGACTCCTATTTTCCCATTATTTATTTTTCCATGACTTAAAATATCACCACAGACACATTGTCATTTGTATACATATTAGACCTAAAGGGGAGCCAATCACAAGAGAATGCAATGTTTTCACCTGTCTGCAGTACTCAGCAGGTTTTGACCTCACAGTCTTAAGTTAGGTAAAAAGTAGAAGGTGGAAAAGCCATACTAGATGGGATTTGTTTTCATTGATCTGCTCCTACCATCAGTAGAACTGCCATCAGCTTTGGTGAGAGCCGGTTCTGAAGCGATCAACAGAAATAAACAATATTCTTTGTAGTTTGCCCTATTACATAAAATGAATCAGGAGAATTGTCTGGGTAGAAGTATAATAAGTAAAAAAAAAAATTAGATAATAATATAAATTCTGATGAACTTAAGAAATTTTCAGTCAGTAGCTTTCTTAGGTAAAGGTTCAAGCTAATAACCAGATTGACTTTGTACAGTGTCATGAAAAAGACAGTCAGCAAAACTGAAAAAATAATAATTAGTGAAGCTGAACAGCAAGACATGCAGCAAACACTTGAGAATTACTGGAATTTTTCCTGACTGCACGCATGGAAACTGACAAGCTGCCAATACAGAGGTGAGAAAAAAATTTTCAGTGATACTTCTTTTTTGTATTACGTGAAGACTTTGCAAAAAGTACTATTTTACGTGTGTTTTCTGTTGTTCTTACTACCGCAATATATTGGCAGGCTCTGGTACTGCTATTAGGTATAGAACTAATATCTATCACATGGAGTTACATTTTTTCTCTCCTCTCCTTTACAAGAAATAAAAAATAAGTGCCCAGAGGAGTATTCCAGTTCTGTAGTTTTTTCTTTTTTGGACACCTATACTCTGCTATGTGCTTCTCCTCTCTACAGTAAGACAGAAGAAAACCTAATGAATTTTTAGTAAAAACGAGGAGTTTATGACATTTCTTAGCTCTGTTTGTACTTTCTTTGACTCCCTAGGAAACCTGTGTCTTCTCCATCCTTACTAATACATTGTGAAGTACCACTGTATCTTATGAAGTTATCAGCTGTGGCCTTTAAGGCTATTAAAAAAATTTTTGATATTTTAGCACAGAACTTGCAAATATCAGATGGAAGAAGACAATTTATTTTAATTATTATTTATCTTAGACTCTGCAGAAGTTGATTGATTGAACGCAGTCAATGAAACAAAATAAATCACTTAAAGATGCTTGTGTGGAGGCAAATTGGATATCCTCATGCTGCTATAGACCACAAAGGAAAACAGTTGGTATAGATGCTGTTCAGAAAAGGATTTATTCAGGTCTCTTCAAAGATTTTATGCATATGAAGAAAATGATAAGCTATCCTACATCCCGTATTTCCTGACTGCTAATTGAAAAGGCTTTATTAGCTGCAGTAAAGAGGTTATTATTGGTGGGGGAGGTATTCCAGTAGCCTTCACTAAAGTGGAACAAATACACTCTAGTTTTAAAAAAGTCTTTAACTAATTCTGGAAAAGGGACACTGCCAACTCTCTTGGTCAAACCTTGAGAGTGATTGCTTTGTTTCTCTCAAACCAGGGCAGCTGATAAAGCTGGTTGCAGTATTGGAAAGGGCAGTAGAAAGAACAGATGAAGATAAGAATACTTACTTGTACATTGCTTAACAGTCTGTTTTTGACAGTGTTACAATAGTATTTCAGTCAACTGACTTGCTCTTTCTCCTGTTATCTCAGAACTGGCTTGCACCTGAATACCCTTTAACCTTACAGGTCACCTGACTAAGTTGTAAAATGCCCATTACCCTTTGATAAACTTAGGGGTGTGCACAGTCCTTTATAGAAATAACATCAAATACATTAAGTGTGTAAATGAAAAACATAGAACTATGCCAATATAAATCCTTACTGAAATGGTATGTCTGCATAATTTGACAAATTGACACCATTTCAGAATGCTAAATATTCTTACATATTTTCATCCCTACTCAATTTCATAATCCTTTTTCATCTGACAGGGATTTCCATGTAAAATTAATTTCCGTGCTCAATTATCCTTTGACTCTTTCGCTGTGCTATTATTCTCAATGAAGAACTGTTACTTGAGGAAGAGCAGCAAAACCTTTTTGCTACTATTCTTGATACATTTGCAGTACTAACTGTTATGTACTTTAGGTTTGGAGTTTTCATTGATAGCATTTTTAGCTTTACTTTCCTCATGGGACAGGGAAGACCATGCACTGAATAAGCTACATCTCAGAAAGTACCTGAAGAATCCTTTGCTTAAATGCTCCATATCTGAAACACAAAACCTACAACGTAAAAGTCACACCAAACTGTAGTTAAGAGACATGTAGATTCTTAACAGTCACTCTAAAAAGTGCATCCTTTAAACAGAACAACCACCCTCATTGTGGAAGATCTGAGCTCTACAAGTCCCTTGTTTTAGGGATGAAGCACTTGCATGTCCTACCTGTGCCTGAAGGAATTAAGAAAAAGAGAGATTTGATTTTGTAAATTTTGTGCTTCAAATATTTTGGTTTTCAAAATAGAAAGTTATGATTAAAAACATAAGTTTGCACCATTTTTTTTGTTTGTTTTTCTTTTAGGTTGCTACAGCTACTACGTCATTGGCTTTAGGAATCAACATGGGTGTAAATCTGTTGTCTTCTTACAGAACTCTGTTACCTGGATGCTCTGAACTTTGGACAGGTGTGGAAATATATAAGCAGCATGACACTCATACTGAATATGTAGAGTTTATATGTATGTATATGTATATACTAGACAGAATTATAAATCAACATAAACAGTTTTATTCCTCATCTTGAGACTGGATTATGTATCTTTTAACTAAACATATTTTTAAAATCTTAAATAGATGTGTTAAATCTATATATTATTTTTGGCAAGCTGAAAAATATGCATTCTGTTTTTGGTAAACAGATAAACAATAGCATTCCTTATACATTAAATGATAAAAAAGGTTATATTTTTCTTTCTCTGTTCTGTATTCTGTGTAATAAGCCCGTTTTCTTTCTAGTATTTAATTAAAGTGCTCACAGAGAGGTCTACTCGAGAGAAATAACTTCTTGTACTTGTTCAGAAGGATGCAGAGGAGAAGGCTGTAATGCTAAGAAAGAAAATAGGGTGGTCTCTATTGTATAAGAAAAAAACTATATGACTATCTTTTATAGATTACACCTTCGTCCTTGGTTCACATCTCATTTTTATTGGCAGAATAATGTTCCCTGCTCCAGTTTTAAAGAGAAGGGGAAAAAAAAGACACTCCTTCCCAGTTCTTCACTTTATTTTTCTTTCCTCCAGACACCTCAAAATCATCACCGTACAACTAACAGCTGATTACTAGCAGATGATCTGTTTAGACTTTTAAAAGATATTATTTAGGGTATTTTTCATTCAAAGGTTTTGCATTGCTGAAGCAGTCATTTATGTCTTTCAAACAACCAAAAGCCTTAGAGATGTTAAAACTCTACTTTTTGTTTTCTGTGCATTTTTTATGAAAGAGGTAAGTCTTTGTCATATTCCTTTTTTATAACCAAATTGATTATTTCTACATTTACACTCTTGTGACCTCCAAATGCTTTCTGGGCACAAATAACTATCCACACAGTCTTTTGCAGGGTCAATTCCTTTTCAAATGTGTTATGGCATTTAGTTTTTATTACTGTGTACCTAGCTATACTGGTTGTTACTGCTTTTGCTGTCCAAAAGCTTTCCAGTTTTGCTGTTCAGGCCCCAAATTTTCCATGTACTTCACTTTCTGTATATTTTGTTTGCATCAAAAATGCTGAATGGTGAACAGAAATTAAATTTTTACTAATTAATGCTTTCTTTCCTCCCCTGCTCCACCCCATGTGCTTTATTTGACGTCTTTATCAAATAAGCTTAAGTTTGATTACTTTGCAGGTCAGGAATTCCACATTGTCAGCTAGGCAGCAGGTTCTAACACCACCGTTGTGTTTAAACTGTGTTAAAGATTGTGATAAAGGAAAACAAATAGAGGTGGACTACATGATAGTATGTGATAGGTGGAAAACTGACAAGAAATATATGACTTTATTTTATCACTGGGAGTGTCAGTGTGACAGCAACCATAGTGGTAACTGTTGAGTCAGAATATATTCTCAGATGTAAACCACATAAGTTCATGTTCCCTTGAAGGTATTTAAGTCCTTGCTAGCATATCACCTCTCTGAAAGAGTAAGTATTTCTGCAACATCTAGAAGCCATTGCCAAACTTTCACAAAATATGGACCACAACCTAAGAATTTTTCTCATGTACTGAAAGATTTTTCCTTTAAAATATTTATCTGGAAAGATAACAGTTATTTACACAGGCAAGGCAAGAAATATTAGGAACACATTCATTGTGTTGTCTTTCTGCTTTCTTGAACACAACGTTTAAAAACAAGGCAGCTCCCAGCACTCGATCACCAGTCACAAAGGGGCCATTGTTCAAGATATTCTGTTCTAACACCATTTTCATTGAGTGTAAGTTTCTGCAATGAGGATTAAGGTCTTTCCTGTGTAATCAATAAGAAACATGCAGCATAGAAGACATATGCACATTTTCTAAAATACTCTTTTGCTACATTTGCAAGCTCAGGAGGGTACCAAATCACATCTTCAAGTGTAAACTCCAGAAACAGTACAAAATAAAAGATAAGTTGTCTGCAAAATCCTGAAGCTAATGAATGGATTTGCTTTGAAGTTCTGTGCAAAATACATGGATCTTGGTTTTTATGTCAGCTTTGACTCTTGGAAGTTAATATAGAGATACTGAAACTTTCTTGAAAAGTAACTCGGCCTGAACTCAGATACTGTCAAGGACCTGAGTGTATTAATTGCCCTGACCAGCCTCACTTAGAGCCTTCCCCTATGCTCCCTGAGCTGTGGGCCTCCATTTAAGCTCCATCTGGTTACACCTGGCTTGTCTTAGCTCAGTTCCTGAATTACTGTGTGGGGTTCCTGAGCTGACTTTGGCTTATCACTGTGTCTGATGATGACTGGGCTGTTGGTAGGACCTGTCACTGCCCTGCCCCACTTGCTTGCCTACCTGTGGTGTGGTGGGACTGTGCCCCTCAGCATGGTTCCTGCCTTGCTCTGCCCTGTGCTGCGCTGCCGGCTCAGCCAGCGTGTGGGAGTGTCCATGCTCTGCCTGCTCCCCAGCAGTTGCACTGATCCATTGTTGCAGCTGTATCATCATGAACTATTGGATTTGACTATAGTGTTTCATGTTTTATTCTAGCTGCTCAGAAACATAAATGTAAATTGTGTTTTTCTTTAGGTAATTCATAATGATCTCCCAGAAGATTTTGCTGCTGCATTAAATGAGTACAACAGCAAGACAGAGAACTTTGGCCAGTTCCTATTGATTGCTTCTAGAATGATTGATATGAAACAAGATACTGAGTTCCCCTTCTAGAAATTAGTAGGTAAATATTCTATTTTTATAAGCAGACATACAATATAACTTCAACAAACTGCTGTATGGATTGCAGAAAGATTTGGAGGACCATCTGTGTGTTTGTGTGTGGGAGAACATAATCTCATATAATATTGAGCTTTCAGGGCCCCTGTTCTCTTACCATGGTTCTTTCTCTTATCAAAACTTGTTTACTTTTTGTGTCTTCCACCCAGTGCACAAATAAGCATTTTGCTGCTGTTCCTCTTTTTGCATCCTTTTGAGAGTTTTCCTCTGTGATAATAATGAGATTGAAAGAAAGAGTAAAGCATGTTCAGTGTGGTTAGTCTGTGCATTTGATGCATATGTAGTGTAGGAATAATCAGAGATTTCAGTAGGCTGTTACAAATATCTGTACTGAATTGGTACAGTTATATTTTACCTATGGATAGAATTTAGCCCCAATCTTGGTGAACTTTTGTTAAGGCTTAAAACGCACATGGCTAACACCAAAAATGCCCTATATGTTGTGTTGCATAAATTTTGGAGCTAGCTCATGCTTAAATGGATCTAGTTGATCTTAAGAAATGGAGCTGAAATATTTGGATACTGGAGAGCCCTTTATGATGATTAGTTTCTTGAAAAACTGAGAAGATGAACAGGACTGGAGTTTCACCGTTTTGAAAATTTAATGAGAAAATGCACAGTAAAAATTCTAATAAAAATTATTAGGTAACTCTGAATAGTTCCCAATTTAAAATTTTAGCTTGTTCTTAATAACTCTTTCTTAACACTAAGCAAAGAATTTTTCTTCTATATGAAAGCACGTGAACATTTTATAGTTTCATTTTCCAATGTTTCTTTAAGTGACCTATGAGAAATGTGGTGAAGGTTCTACAGCTGGTGTTAGACCAGACAAGCAGAAGGTTCCTTATGGTGTGGCCTTTACGCTTACTATTGTTTGAAAAGTAATCAAAGCATTACCAGATTTTTTTATCACTGTTTTCTGTACTTTGTGTTGGTATAGTAAGGTTAATGAAATAAATTAAAATACTCATATATTTAGTTCAATTTTTGGGTCAAAAATTTTTCCCCTTAAGACATCTACAAGTCTTTCTACCGTCTGTATTGACCTTAGGGCTAGATTCCAAAACCAGTTGAGACACGACTTATGAAAATCTGAATTTATGCGTTTATTTTGAAGGGGAGAGCTTAGCCTAGGTTAAAATAGGTGGCTCCTGACAGCTTCAATTAACTGTTGGGGAAATTTTATTGTACCACTTGAGGTGAACTAAATACATATTTGTGCTTAAGTATAAAGTGATTTAATGGACAACGTTATTGGACAGAGTCCTGCCTCTCTAAGCATCTACAGGGAGTCTGCAAAGATGTGGCGTGAGCCAATTTCTTATACACGCTTGTGTCCGCACCAGTCATATCATTACAAATCAATACCGTAGCATTTCTTATTTTGTCAACAAGGGAAATTGTTCTCCCTTGTATAGAGTTGTTTTGTCTCTGGCATTATATTGTTTAACCTGGTTCTGGAGTTAGGCCTTCCTACTGCCAGGACCAGGTCATTCCTCACTCTCCAATTAGCATTGCTAAGCAGTTACAATTTGAATTTCCCCTTTGTAAGAAGTCTCAAGTTAAAATTTCTGCAGCAGTTTTTCTATACTAGATAGTTACTGCCAACTGCTCTATGATTTTAGGCACTCTGATTCATGCTTGAAACAATGGCTGTCTCAGATCCTCATCTCAAGCATCTGTCTCTGCACATTCTTTCTTTGCTTCATGTTATGTAGAGAAATCTAAAAGTGTGGTGGGTTGACCTTGGCCAGCTGCCAAATGCTTACCCAGCTCTTCTCTCACTCCCATCCCTCAACAGGATGGGGGAAAAAATAGGATGGAAAAGCTTGTGGGTCAATAACAGAGAGATTGCTTACCAGTTACCATAACAGGCAAAACAGACTTGACTTGGGGAAAAGTAATTTAATTTACTACCAATTAAAATAGGTTTTGGTATTGAGAAACAAAAAATGAGTTTTTAGACAACACCTTCCCTCACTCTCCCCTTTCTCAGGTCAATTTCACTCTTTCATTCTTGACTTCTCTATCCCTCTCCATCCCCTGAGCAGTACAGGGGGGATGAGGGTTGGGGGTGTTAGTCAGGACATAACAGTTTTTCTTGATACTTTACCCCTTCTCCAGTGTGAGTCCTCTCCATGGGCTGCAGTCCATCAGAATAAGCCTGCTTCAGTGTGGGCTTCCCACAGGCTGTGGTTCTTTCAGGGCATATCCACCTGCTCCAGCATACGGTCCTCCATGGGGGGACCTGACCTTTGTGTTTGCACTGGTGTTTGTTGCTCTTCCCCTCCTCTCCCTCCACCCCGAGTGGTGTTTTTGCTCTATCTTAAATATGTTTTCATGGAGATGGCACCAGCTTCCTCAGGAAAGTAAAGTGTCTGATCTGCCTTGTAGTCAGGTGAATAGCAGACCTAAAATACACTTTTCTGAACCAAAATGTATCATTCAAAGGGTTGGAGGATTAAATCTAAAGGTCCATCTTCAGGACCTAATTAAAAGTTATATTAAAATCTGTTGAAGCATTCGGCTAAAGAGTATCTCCCATTTAATTTGAGGACAGGAAATAAAGAGTTCCAACTATTTCCCAGATTGTTACCTAAAAAAGAAAAAGAAAGTGTGCTGAGAGGAGGGAACAGGGGCTTATCTTGGCTAGCTAAACAAAACGACTGACTGATATGCTGGAGCACTGTGGGTGTGTTACTGTACTGTAAAAGATACTGTTGTCCTTAGTTTCTGGAATCTTTGTACAGGTCTCAAAGGAAATGCAGGATGTGGAAAAGACCTCTGATCTGCTTACACGGCAAGTGTTCTGTGTCACCTGTCCACCAGGGAGACTGTTGAAAACCTACCTGATCTGTGAGACTACTTGCATATGCGACTCCAGCATTTTTCTGCACTGTATCCTGCACAAGTATCTGATCTAAAGAGGAGCTGGGCCTTTCACTTCTTGCTGAGACAGTCTGATATGTAAACTCTGTTTTCCTAAATGTTGTTTCAACAGTACTTGAGTACCCAATTTCCCTTGCAAGTCAAGGCTTTGCAATTTTATATTGATAGCAATCCATTACTGTTCCTGCTAAAGGGTTTGCTGGAAATGCTAAGAAGTTGTGTAAAGTGTATCTCTTCATTTATTTTTATAGGAAATTTCATATTTTAAGAAAGCAGGCTGGTAGAAGAATAGATTGTGGCTAATAAAGGGACAGAAATAGGAATTAATATTTTCAGCACTGTATATGAACCTGCATTGACAATATTCCTAAGCAATGCAGGCGTAATGGCTCTTGAGCATTAGCTGAAGGCGTCGTGACTGCGAAGCATAATCTAATGAGAGCAAGGAGATACCGGTGATACTTTGCAGTGCCCTATTCACGGATGCAGTTCTTCCGGCACCTCGGAAACGAAACTTGAACTTAGCCACCGGGCCGCGCCGGGAACGGAAACCGAAACTGGATGGGATAGGCGGCG